>NC_091544.1:33394469-33697500 GCF_030788295.1 Drosophila virilis
CCGCATTCCATCTTAGGGCAAACGACCGGGGGTAGATCGTATATAGTATAAATATTTGCACATATACATATTGTAACAATATATTTTCGACATAGGCAATGATAGTTATCTATAGAATTTTAAATCTAAATTTGTTAAACAGTATTTTATTATATATATTTTAATACATTTATTATTTGTATCAGCATTTTTACATTTCTATATACAGATAAGAAAAAGAGTTAAAGATAAGCAAATATATAAATTGATACTAAATTATATACATAAATTATTAATAATAAAGCACAGCATTTTTTTAACCGCAAAGCTAGAAAAATAAATAATACTTAAACATAAATAAAATATTAAGCTTCAATTAGGCAACCGTTTTGTAACAGGCTTAATTCATGCTTAAGCTCCTAGCTCTCAGTCCAAATTATTTGAGTCTTGTTATTATAAGAGAATTATAATGTATTATTAATTAAAATAAGTTAAACTTTCTGCAACAGTGGTTGCTCGCTAATAAGAACGTTGCGTCTGCTGCGTTGATAATATATTATATAAAATAAATATATATAAAAATTAAGACTTGAATTAATGTTATATAAATATATAAATAAATAAAAATATTGATTTATTATTTATCTTATAATGCTGATTTTTGCTACCCATATTTTTTGAAAATATTAGCTGGCTCGAGGTCCGGGCTAAGCTTGTTAAATATTTAACAATATATTTATTGTTATAAATTAAAGGCGAAGCCAGCTAATAAATTAATATGTGTTACATTATTTTAGAATATATTTATTTAATGCTATTTGCAAACATTGATTACTTTTATTGGAAAGATATTGAAGGCTAATATTCTCTAATCGAATCGAGTTGTTGGAGAATGATAAAATCATGATAATTCTGATAAGTGAATATAATAACATGGAATAAGTGCATATTAAATAATTTATATATAATATAACCATTTTTTAACCATCTAGACCCCTTGTATTTTAAATATTTTTTTAAATTATTTAATTCATTATGGAATAAAATTTTTACTGGGATTATGATCTTAAACATTTTGTGTTGTTGTGTATTATTATTTGAATTTGTATTTATTTTATTGTTGAAAAATAAATATTTATTTTTAATATTATAAAAGTAGAAATCCCTTTACTTAAAATTTCCAGAGTGTATTTCGTTGATTAATTAAAATTTAGCCCTGCTCTCTTTTACGATATGTGCTTTGGAATAGTATTTGGCGTTATTTAAAGCACATATCAAAGCACTGTGCCCGTACGGAAATAATTTCTTTTTGTTTAAAGAGAACATTTAACGTGCAGGCACCTACTTTCAATGAACTGCCCAACGTAGCCGCAACGAGGAGGAAGCAAAAAAAAAAAAATTGAAAAAAATTACGAGTAGAAAGAAGAATGGAACTGGCCAGTTGCCAACATGGATGGCAAAGTTGGGGGTTAGGTGCCAAAGGGGCAGCAGCAGGCAAGGGGCAGCGGGCAGCGGGCAGCGAGTGCAAAGAGGCGCTCAAATGGGGTTGTCAGTATTTAACCCAAAAGGGTGGAGGTGCTGCCTGGCTGCGCGAACTCTGCGCAGAGCCACGACCACAACAATGCATTGCCAAAGAAGCTGGGCCAGAGGGGAGGGGGCAGGTTTGGAGGGTGGCAGGGCGAAACGAGTAACATACGAGCCACTAACAAGAGGTGCCGAGAACCAAGAGATTAGGTTCAAAGGCAGGACGTTAGCATAAAAAAAAAGCCAGCTACAGGACGTGTTAAACCCCCCAACGCCCCTGCCCCACTCACCCCCTCCTGCTGACTAAGCGGCAGCATCAGAAATCCAATTGAATTAGACTTTAATGGGCGCCAGAGAGAGACATCTAGCGGTGTTAATAAAAAGCAAACTCAACATTTTTAGTTGCTGCCACTTTTTTTTGCTGCTCTTCTTCTGCTATTTTTTTTTTCGCCTTTCGAAGAGCGCCAACAAAAAGCAAATTCCGATACAGTTAATGATAAGCCAGCCGCTGCGCTGTATCGTGTGCAAGCGAGATAGCTGCGCTGGCAGCGTGAACGGGATGCACTATCGAAGGCGTTGCCAGGCTGTCTCGCATTGAGTGAGTGAAATTGAGTGTGAGTGTGTGTGTGTGTGTGTGTGTATGTGTGAGAGAGCGAGTGACTCAACGAAACTTGACGAAACTTGAGTAAGTGAGTGTGCTGCTGCTTATTGGAAACACATAGCAAGCACTTCGAATTGACACTCGACTTATTAGCAACTACCTGCGCCCTGCCCACCCGCGTCGCCCCCTCAACTGACTGCACTCCACCTTGCTGATCATCCAATTGTACGTTTGCTCCGCTTGCCCTACCCCAAAAATAAAGATATCTGACAATTGTGGGTTGAGGGCCTGTTTGGCCTCTCAACTGGGTCGACAATATTTTCAATATTTTTGCTGCAGCTTCCTAGCATACCCCCACCCCCCTTGCACAGACACTACCCTGCAGCTAAAGTTCGCGTGCTTTCAAATTGTTTAGGCCTCAACGCATTTAAATTGTTGTTTCAATTTCTACGCTTTTGCGTGCAAATTGCTGCAATATGCTAATTCGACAATGTTGTAAAAGAAAATAAAATATATTTATGTTGGCGTTTCTAATAGTGCAACTCTTAGCATGCCAAATGCCAGACTTGGTCAGGTGTGGGCCACAACGTGCCACATGTGGCATCGCTTTGCCGTCTCGTTAAAATCAAATTAAATTATGAGTTCATGTTTTGGCACTTTTCAAGTGTATGCAATTGCATGTCGCGACACATCGCTGGTGTCTAATAAGGGCACACTTGACTTATCCAATTAGCATACGATATTATTCTAATTTGATTAAGACGCAAGCAGTCAATGGGCTTCACTTGGAGCAGCCCGAAGTAATAGTAAATGGGGCGAAATTTAAGTAGAAAAAAAACATGAAAGAATAAATGAGGGAAAAAAAGTTTTTTTTTTTATTTATTTTATTTATTTATTAATGGTCGACAAAACGAGTGTCTTCCTCATTATTCAAAATTGTACAATTAATGTTCCTGAATTTGAGAATTTAGCATTAACTCTGAAAATCTGTAGTACATATATAATTCTGGAAAGATTTATAATATATATATTACAAATATATAGCACATTTTAGCAAGCAGATAAAGCTTAAAGTAGTATTACATCGATTTTTGGGAGGAGAGAGCCTACATTATTGAACTCTTCAATTGTCAAAAACTCAAGAAAACTGAGTTCTGATCAAATTAAACAGTTAATGCTTGATTTATAAAAGAGCAGAGCGTACATATATCGAACTTGGCAAAAACTTGCTCATTATTTAAGAATTTATGCTAGTTTTAAAAAAAAAAAACAAATATTTTAAATTTACTATACAAATATTAAGGTAGAATCCAGAGTTTTTATTAAATACACACTTAAAAAACTAAGTAAATAAATCTCCAGAATTATTAAGCCCTAATCAAATATTTAATCTGAGAATGATATTTCAGAGAGAACAAAAAACTAAAACCAAGCTTATTTTAAAATTTATTTTATAAATTGAAGAAATTATATAAATGTGTACGTAATATTTTAAGTAATATTTAAAGTTTTATTTAATCGCTTTAACATCAATTGTATATTCACACATTATATTTTTCTCCATGAAATAAAAAGAGAAACTTTGCAAGGCCCAGACTTTTTAGTTTACTTAGCTTATCTGTTGGCACAGCCAATGGCAGTCGGCTTTAAGAGTATATACGCAAGTATATCTCGCCGATCGGCCATTATTTTAAAGCAGGCCAAAGATAAGCGCACACGACAAATTTGTCAGCAAAGGAAGCAAGAAAATGTGTAGCACACCGCACTTTAAGCAGCCAACCAGAAAACCGTACATGTCAAAATTTATATACTTTTTTTTCTAGGTAGGTGGAGCACATTTTAAAGTAGCCGAAAAAGTTGTTTTTGGGTGCAGTTAGATAAGAAACTTAACGGTAAGTCAACTAACAGATGCGCCAACTAAAAAACTAATAAGAGAAGAAGCAGCAGCAGCACACCAAATCCAAGCAGAACTAAGTTCTTGTTGGACGCCCAACGAAGTCCAATGAGCGCGAGAGGCAGCCAGCTTTTCACTCACAGAGTGAGGGCAACAGAGAAAGAGTGAGAGCGTACATGAAATGCAGCTGTAGAGTGAGCCGCTGCTGTTGCTGGTGGTGGTGCGACTGCTGCTGGTGGTGATGGTGGTGGTGATGGTGGTGGTGGTGAGTCCGCGTGAGCAAATCAGCCAAACGCATCGAAGGTCTTGCCCCGCCACCAAAGAGAGCCAGAGCGCGCGTGTGTGTGCATGTGTGTGTGTGCGAGTGCGAGCGCCGATTTTCACTCAAACGCGATACGGGCCATTGCAATGCTGTGGGTGCGAGCGGTGCAGCAATAGCGCCGCGGCAACCGGGGTGCAGCTGTATCTGTATCTGTATCTTTGGCCGTGTGTATCTACGCGAGTGGTGGAATGAGAGAGATTTGTGTGATGTGTCGTTAGGTCGAAACGGTCGAGTCGGGTCGGGTCGTGTACCTTTTGCCACGAATGTTTTGCCAGTCAGGCTCTAAAAGGCCTTACGAGAACAGCTGAGATTTCGCTGCTCGCATGACGCGCATTTTCCACAAAGATAGAAAACATTTTTGAATTTTCTTTGAAAACCAAAAATAATACAAATACAAAATTTTCTACATCAAAGTGCCAGCGCAAAGGCGAGCAATGAAAAAATAAATATAAATTTTAACAAGTCTCAAAAAAAAAATAAAATTCGTGCGTGTGCAACAAAATAAATTAAAAACGCAATGAAATAAATTTTTAACAAATATTTTAAAATATTTAAAAATCAAAGAAGAAAAAAACGCGCCACAAGCAAAATTCAAAAACCACAAAAGTGTTTTTCGTGCGATGTGTGTAAAATGTGCAGAGCAAAAATAAAATAAAATTTTTACAATATAAAAATATTTATTATAAATAAAACAAAAAATTAATTTAAAGAAAAAATATTTCAAGCAAATACTTTGCCAAAAGTGAGAAAGCAAAATATATTGAAATTAATATTTTGGAAAATAATTTGAGAAATTGTTGAAGCAGTCTTTTGGTGACTTTTCTACGTATTGTGCGTGGAGGCCGTGCAAAGTGTATTCCAGCGGTTATTCCACGTGTTCCGATCCGGCCGCCAAAATTATTACGCACAATTCCCTGAGCGTGTATGGTGGCGGCGTCATGTGCGCCTCACCGTCCACAGCTCCCGGCTTCTTCAATCCGCGCCCGCAGTCCGGCGCCGAGCTGTCCGCCTTCGATCTGGGCCTGTCACGCTCCATGACGCTGGGCGTGCCGCCTCACGGCGCCTGGCATGATCCCAACTTGGGCGGCCATCTGCACGCCTCGGCCGGACCCGGCTCGCTGGCAGGCACCAACACAAGCAGCGGCGGCGGCGGCGGCGGGGGCGGCACAACGCCTAGCAGCGTGGCCAGCCAACAGTCGGCGGGCATCAAACAGGATCTATCCGGACTGAGCGCCTCCACGGCAAACCTGAACCAAAGCGCGCATCACGTCATCAAGGAGGATCTCTCCAGTTTGTCCAGCGCAAACGGCGGCTCCACATCCGCACATCACACAAGCGCCGCACAATCCGGCCATGGCGCGGATCTGGTGCCCATCATCAAGGGATCCCAGTCGAGCAGCTGCTTGGGCGGCTCGGCGGGTGGCAATGGTGGTAGCACCACGCCTAGTTCCCAGGCCAACAGCTCCCACTCGCAGAGCAGCAACAGCGGCTCCCAGATTGACTCCAAACAGAACATCGAGTGCGTCGTCTGCGGCGACAAGAGTTCCGGCAAGCACTACGGACAATTTACGTGTGAAGGTGAGTACAGCAGAGGGGTTGTGCAAGGAGGAGTGGTTGTATTCTTATAAGACTGCAATTGGTAGTTAATCTGAAGAAAGTTGATTTCAATTGTAGATTCTTCGGCTTTGTAGTCGTTTGTATCTATGTATCATTGTATCTGCATGGATGACCAAACAGAAATGTCGACTTTGAGTTCAAATAGTTTTACAGGCAGAACTCAGAAACTACTCAAAAGCGTGCTGATCTTGACAGTTACTGTGAATTATGGCAGTTTGATGAGTTGGCAATAAAATTCGGTGATGTATGGCAAGTTGCCTGAGGTGGGTGTGCGACTGTGAGAGTGCGCGAGTGCGCTAGTGTGTCTGTGTATTTGTTGCAAATATGCAGAGAGTTGGGCTTTAACATTGACAGCATCTATGAGATACTCTGCCAACTGTGAACAAAAACATTGAGTATATACAGCTGAAGTGCAACCAGCCCATAATGTGGCTCTTAGAGAAATTCAAGCGAAATGTAGCTCTTAGGGAGCTACCGCTGTAATATCCAAAGACAACACAAAATTAGCATTGCATTAAAGATACTTTCGTATCTTAGTTACTAAAACATACTTTTCATTGCTTTTTTCGGCTAACTCAGCTTCAGATACGCTTTTATTTTACTATCTGATACCCAATTGAACTCTAAATTTCTTTTGCTTTGCCGAATACTTACGTTTGATGCTTTGTAGATTATTTAAAAAAACCAAAAGTCTAATTTACTTGAATTAAATCCTTAAAGATACTATTGTATCTTAGCAGCATTAAAGTTGCACTATTTCGGCATTAGTTAATCACAGCTGTACCTTTAAAATTCTACTTACAAAATAAATATTTTTACTTAAAAACGACAATTAAACTTTTGACTATTATCAAAAGATACTTTTAGGCTGCTTCGATTTTTTAGATACTTTTGCTTCTACTAAAAATATTTCACAATTTTGTGATATTATTTTATCTGAAACTCAATTTTATTTTTGATGCTGCGTTTTTCTACAGATACCTTTGTATCTGAAGCTAAGATTCAATTCTCAGCTACTTTTGCCTTAGCCAGCTTTCTTTGTAGTTGCCTACGAAAAGTCGCACCAATCAAACCCCGCGCCCTCAACAAAATCTGTATGAGATACTTTTGTATTTTTGTAGGTGCAGGCACAATTTCAAATCTCAGCTACTTTTGCATATAAAATTTCCGCAGAAAATCTCAAAAAGTGCCGGCACTTATGTAATGCACTTACACAGATACTTTTGCCGCCACTGGCTGGTCAAAACGCCGTTACAGCTTCGTTCCGAAGCCAGCCCCCGGCGCACGCACCCGCCACATCTCCTCGACTCGCTTATCGCCAGATAAAAGAGTGGAAATAAAAATAAATAAAAAAAAGAATTATTATTATCTAAATAAAATACGGTGCGCTTTTGTACCAAGCCAAACAATTGTTGTGCAAACATGCAAATTGTGCGGCTGCGGCCGCTAAATGAAGCGCCCACCTTTTTATTGTCTTAGACCTGGCCGAGAGACCAGCTGGTAGACGGAAGAGGGATAGGAGTACTTCAGCGTTGAGGCAGAAAAGAAAAAGAAAAACTGCATTCATGAGTTTAGATTAACGCTGCACGCAGCGGCTCTGGCATTTAGTAGAACGCCAAGTTGAAGTTGTCATATTCGTATCTCTTCAAATGTTCTGCTTTTAGTCAGAGAGAAATTACAGCTGCAGAGCGTAACTATGCGCACAGTGGTTGCAGTTATTCAAAACTGAGAAAACCTAACTCAGTAAACTTCAGTAAGCTCCGAACTTTTCTAGTGCTAAATGTTTTTTTTATAATTATTAAATTTTCAATTTTTTTAATTCAGTTTCATGTTAAGAACTTTCATAAATTTGACTTCAAAATTATTTTGAATAAATTTAATTTAAGTTTTCTGCTCCATTTCAAAATAAATACATAAATAATCTATATAAATATATAGTATGATTTATGAGGCATTCAAAAAGGCCAATTTTCTCATTCATTTCGTGTATATAATATTTACCTTTAATCATACAAATGTATTCTTATATATAGCCATCTTTTTATATAATAATTTCGGCCCCTTTTATTATATAAATATACTCTACAAGAGTTAGAAACTATAAGGAAATTGTATTTAATATTATTTCCCTGCTTATACAGATAAAAGGGCTTCTCTTTCCAAAATCATATGTAAATATATAAATATATTCTTCATATTATATAAATATAGATTTAATAATTATATATAACTAGCTGCCATTCCCTTTATTTTTCTTATCGATGCCAAACAGCAAAAAGTATCTTACAGATACATAGATACCACTGTATGTTGGCGGTTCGCAATGCATTGTAGGCGCTTTTATTATTATTAATCACCCAGCATTTTGTACGCATGCGCAGTAACAATAACAACAACTAGAATGCAACAGCAACAACAACAATCAAAATATGTGGCTCGGTGACCGCCTCGCTGCGTTCTGAAGGTGTTTTCTGCAACTCGCCGCTAGCCGCTTGCCGCATGTAGCTCACAGATACATGCATCTGTTGTTGTTGTGTATCTTTTGGGGGCAGCGGTTGCTGCTGCCGCTGATGATATTGCCACGATAGCAATCTATTTTGTTCTATGCCCGTCGCAGTCTCAAGTCTCGCGTCTCAAGTTGAGGCACACACAAAAAAATCGTTTTCAAAATAAATAGTAAAGCGGTTAGGCGCATATCATTGTCAGCTATGCGTTATATGCCTTCCTTCTCTCTCTCTCTCTCTCTCTCTCTCTCTCTCTCTCTCTCTCTCTCTCTCTCTCTCTCTCTCTCTCTCTCTCTCTCTCTATCTCTGTATTTTGAGAATCGCTTTGAAACCAAAATGCCATAATGTGCGCCGTTGCGTCCTTTCAGCTGATTCACTTCCAAGCTGAGATACACGTACTTGCCACAACTCGTTTTCTTGCCCGCGCTGCCGTCTCACTTGTCTGTCTGTCTATCTATCTGGCGGTTTGTCTGTCCCACTGTTCGCTGCCTGTCTGTGCTGTCTGCAAGGTCTGTCCAGTCGCAGGGCGCAGTATGTGAAATTTATTCCAAAAGGCAACCCCCTCCACAACGCCGCGAACTCTAAGATTAATTGTAGCTTATGCGTGCATGTTTGTGTGTGTGTGTGTGTAGAGTATCTGTGCCTTGAAGCTTAACCCCTCACCCCTCCGGGCTGTGTCCATTGTATTAGCAACTTGTTTGATTTCGAGCACAGCTGTTCGATCGAATTGTTTCTTCTAATTTGTAGGGGAAATTCGACAAATTGAGTACTATTCAGAAAATATTCATACGTATTTATAAAAAAAAAAGATATATTTTGTCTCTTAACATTTGCGAGCTGCAGCCACAAATTCTGCCGGCTAACCTTTCGATAAAAAGACACGGTTCAGGCTGCTGACTGAAAAATGTTCGCTGATATCAGCCGCCTGATAATATTAATGATGAGTGCATGCCTCTAATGTGCCAGACCAGCTAGGAAAACAACAACAACAAAAAAGAACAGCAACTGCTGCAACCACATAGTGTTCCCTCGCCTATTAATTTAGCTATTTGTCATGGCTATTAGTAGGCAATACTTGAGGTTTTCACAGTTTTCATACGCTCATAAATTATGCGATTTTTTATAGCCAATACCCATTGAAAATGGCTTAGAGGGTATCATGATTTAGTGGCAATGGAGAAGGCAATATCTATGAGCTTACAAAGTATCAATATTATAAATAATGAACAGTTTTAGGAGGTTTATCCTTGTATATCATTGGTATATTAACAGGCAAGTATATTAAAGCTCTCCAAATTTCATAAAGATCGGACTATGAAGACCGAAGTTAATGAAGTTTGCTTTAGAGTATTTTCTGATGTCGCACTCCCGTCTGGCGCATTCTAATACGTTTTGATAGGGCTGCCAGCAGCTTTCCAAGAACTGTGCGTTTTTCCATTTTCCACACCTTTTTGCATTGCTAATGTTGCTGCGTTTATTTATTGCATGAAAAGTTATCTTAGCGCCCATGTCAAAAGCTAATTAAGTTGATTTATCTGCTGCCCCACATGAAAATGACAAATAAATTTTATGAAAAATTGCTGCAACAACTAAGTAGCAGGCATGCAATTAATTAAATGCCACATAAACATAAACTAGCACAAAGGAAAAGCCTACAGAAAATGCAGTGTAGATATAAAATAATAAAAGCAGACCTGGCCTGGCGCCTCTGAAAAAATTGCTAGCTTGTCTAATTGTTAAGCGCGAGCGGCGCGCATTAGCTGTGTGTGAATGTATCTCAAAGATACACAGATACTTTGTCAACCTGATGGAGTAGGCCGACGCAGCGCATTAACATTTTGCACAGTGCATTAAACAACAAAAATAAAAATTAATAAAAATAAAGGAAGTTTTGATGTCAACCCATTTAAATAGTTTCCCACGTTGCCGCAATTAAAGCGCAGGCCAAACTCAAGAATTCATATGCCGAACCGCACGTTGGTCAAGCCAAGCGGAGGTTCATGTTCCATGTTAAAGCCTCCCCCCCCCCCCCCCCCCTCCGCAAAAAAACAAAATTTTGATGTTGACAATGTCACAGTTTGCTTTATGCTTGTCCATAGTCATCATTGTGTGTCTGTGTCGTGTATCTTTGTATCTTCTACTTCATATTTTATGGAGGGGTTTCCTTTTGAAGAAATTTGCTGAACAACATGTGTGGCTTTTTAATTCGCTTCATTATGATGTAGGCAAATAAAGCATTTAACACAAATTTCTCATCTCTTCAGGCGAACTAATATGTAAAAGTCAGAAAATCAAAAGAGAACAAACGAAAATATAGAGAAAAATGTTAAATTAAAGTTCTTATATGGCAAAATACAAATTCTAACGGGGCTTTGGCTATTTTCACCTAATGGCGTGGAAATTGTGTAAAATGTATCTTGTGTGATTTGAGTCTCTCATCTTCTATGTTTTTAATGTTATATATACAAAATATAGCTGCTCAAAGTTTTTTTTAGAAAACTTGCGAAAACTTGCCATTTATCTACTTGATTATTATTAATATATTATCAATATATATGAAAATTCGGAAATTCACTTTCACTCTTCACTCTTTCACTCTTCTTTCTTCCCCATCTTAACTTCGCGCTTTTTAAAGTTCTATATGAAAATGCATTCATTCAGAATCCACACGCAAGAGCGGAAAATGAGTGAAAACTCCTTAGACAAATACTGGTATATTTATTTGTATATTTTAAAGATGCACATAAAATTCCTTGACCTTTGAATTTTTATTTTTATTTTGAATATTTTGCACTTAAGTGAAATTCTGTGAATTTCATTGCTTTGCGAATTTGCACCTCGCAAGGGTGGGGTAAAAATACTTGAAATGGCGCCTTCAGCTTGGAGAGTCTTAAATTATATGAAAATTCCAGTTGGTAGACACATTCGCTGAGCTTTAACAAAAGGCGCACATAAATCAATTAGCTGTCTACTCGATGCCCCAAAAAACCAAAACAAAAAAAATAATAAAAATCGAATAAGTAACAGCAACAAAGTAAATACGATTTCAAAAAATTAACAACGCCCACAGCGCGTTTTTCAGATGTGTGTGTTTTTTTTCTTCGTGCTGCAATTTATGACGTTGCAGCCTTATGCAGCTCGGTTGTATATTTTTCAGGGGGCGTGACAGCGACGCCCGCCTCAAAACGTATTTTACTTATTAATTAGTAACGAAAAGCTTAATAAATTTCCAAGCTTGTATTAAATTTGCATTAATTTTGGCTGCCAAACAAGAGAGAGAGAGGGCAGAGCAATGAATTAAGCTTCCACAACATTTATTATAAGAGCATATAAATCGCTTTATGATAAACATTTATAACTTCCGTGCGATTTGGCGCGCGCAAACAAAACACATGATTTACGCACACCCCATTTCAGGCATCACTCGGGGCACAAACAGTTATTTGTTTTATATACATATTTTTTTGGCAAATTGTGGCCATAAAATTGCGAGGTAGCTAAGAAAATGTGGATATTTATTGTTATATGCATAATGTCTGATCGAACGCTGCGGCAACTCTGGCTTTGGGTTGCATTACTCAACTCTGTGTCAACATTAATGAGCTCAAAGAGCTTGGCCTGTTTACAAAATATTTGGCACAAGCGCCGGCCCTTCATTAAAAAACTACAGCAAAATCGCGTCGAATACGAAACTTAATTGTACACAGATTTTCCGAAGACAAAACAAACAACAGCAACAACTGAAACAACTGAAACAACAACAACAACAACAACTGAGACTCGACATTGTAATCATTAAGCGCTGACTTGTAGTACAAATCGTTGTACTTAGAAGCCAGGTTAAAGCCAATAAAGCTGCTGCCACAGTTGCAGTTGCAGTTGCAACTCGGTGCCTCGTCTCAGCCAAATGAGGCGCAAAAAATTCATCCTGACACGATGCGATTTTGTAAAGTTCCCACTCCTTTCCCCTTCCCCCTCACCCCACTGCCCGACACAGTTGGCCGCAGACGGACAAAAATCGTGAACTAGCGAGCGACTTGATCCGCTTTATAATGTAACGGTTTAATTAATTATGTTAAGCAGCAGCGCCGCAGCCAAGGGGCAACGTGCAGCAGGCAGGCAGACACAGTTGTTGCCACTTCATGCGCAATTTTCGTTTTCAGCTAACTTGGCTAATCGATCAGCTGCAACGTGGCCCTAACACACAAATATATATTTGGTTTCTTTTACTATTTTTTTCAACTTTGCACGTTTTGTGGCATCCTCCATATGCACTTGCAACATTTTCGGAGAACAGCTCATGACGACATGCCCCGCGGTGTGGCACAGCCTGCCTCTCTCCCTCCCTCTCTGTTTGTCTCTGTCTGTCTTTAAGAGTGAAACGCCGCGGCCGCAGCAACATAACCTTTCTTATCGCCATGTGCTGCTGCCACAGAGAGCTCTCGTATACATGACCAGGCGCGCGTACTTGGACTTGAACTGGGCCTCCGCCTCGGCCTGGCCACTTCCCATAGAGGCTTACTTTCGGCTGCATAACTCCGCATAGCATCAGTTAAATCAAAGCTAAATCGCTTATCTTTATTTTCGCCAAGACTCAGTCGGCATTTTGTTGTTGATGTTGATGTTGTTGCTGTTGTTGTTGTCGGCTGTGCAACGTGCGAATTGCTCTGCATATGGTGGCATATGGGCCAAGCATTGCCTGGACTTGTTGCTTACAAAGCAACAACTAAGAGTCATCTACTTGGAGGTGCCTGCCTAGGAGATACCCACAGCCAAGCTGAAATGACGAAGATTCTCGCTGCTTTCTATACGAACATGGGAAAAGCGTTCTTGATTAACTTTGGTGTTTAAACTCCGATCTTTTTGATCTATTCAGATAGACTCAGCTCGTCTTCCTCTTCAAGAGTATATATACATATAAACATTGATGGACATATGTACATTTGAACAAAAACATTATACCCTTTATATAAAAAATGCAAAAATAAAAATTGAGGCTTTAAAACGGGTTTGCAATAAATAAGTGAGCAGCTAGCTGAGAAAACAAGACAAATAAGTCAGACCAATGTCTGTAGCTGAGGCTCTAAGCTAATTTGCGGCACAATAACTTAAGATCTAAGTAAATTTCTGGATATATAGAATCAGTATTATTTTTTTGCTACAAAAAAAATATTATTTCAAACCCAATTTGGTCAGGCTTAAACTATTTCACATGCTCTCTTGAAGATGATCGTTATAGGTGAGAATTTTACAAAAAATGTACGTATATTAAAAGTTTTATATGATCTTTGCCCACTTAACCGGTGTAATTTTAAATCAAAATGTAAGACTTAAGATTATAACGATCTATTCATATATTAAGAGATTATTTTTAATCAAGACAATTGTTGCTTTCAAAGTTTATTGAAGGTTTACTATCTTGCCGATAACTATTTGCAGCCTAAGATAGACTTAATATATAACTTTATTTATGATTAAAGGCATTTATTTATGATGCAAGGGCAAGTATTGTACAGCTGCATTTTAAGAGCTAACACTGTAAACACAAGATCATGTAATATATGATCTGAAGTGAACCTTATGCAAGTATTTGAAGTGCATTAACATTCAAACTATGTGTACCTCAATTCGTATCAAAGCGTCTTCAACATTCAATTGCCAAGTGTAACCAGCTGCAATTCAAACAAAACCAATTTACAATTCGCCAAGTCTGGGCAACATTTTCATTAAGTGGAAAGTTCTTAAATTTGCCACAGCTGAGATGTTGGTTGCAATTGCAGCTCAGCACTCAAGTCTCAGCTTTAAGCACAGATACTTCCCACAAGTATCTTTACCATTGACCTATATCGAGTTATAAACCCTGCTGCTTTATAGCAATGTCAACCCCGAGTGGCGTTGCCTGCTGTTACCTGTTACCCAGTAATCAGCTGTAGGGGCACCTGCAACTGCAACCAGCCACTGCAATTGGAACTGAGCTTCCGCCTCGTGAAGTTCAAGCGCGTTCATAATCAGTGCATTTTGTAGATACTCGAAGTGCATGCAAGTTGAAACATTTTGCGGTTCGTGTCTGGGTCTGCAATTATGTTTTGGTTGTACTCCAGATACTTTGTCTAGCTTTTGCTGCGCTTTGGCTTTGCCGCCGCCTCAATCTCAGTCATCAGTTTGCCAGTCTTCCATAGAGATGAGCGCGTGCCAGATCGTTTTCGATACGAGAACGAGCAGAAATATCGACACACAATCAACACGACTCTAATGACTTTTTACTCATTTAACTTTATATTTCTTCGTTTCCTATAATAGATATCAGTAGTATTTATATATTTTACCGTGTTTTCCAACACTAAATAAAAAACAACAGTCTACATTTAATCTAAAATGTCAGATAGTACTATTTATTTGTGTTGGTAAATTTAATTCCCTTAATTCGATGAATTTACTTGTGTTTGATTGCGTTAGTTAATAATTTAATTTTACCTTTTCCAAGACTCACAGTTCTCTCGCTTTTATCATTTAAATTTGCCAACACTTGCAACTAGCGTTGAGCTGTGTTTTCTCGTGCCACGACCTGCACTCATCTCTAGCCTTCAAGTCTTGAGCCGCTGTGCTAATTACTTAAACTAGCTGCCTGCACATGTAAGCTTAACATTTAATTATTGCGACTTAATGATGGCTTTCTGACTGTGTACTTTGGGTGTGTGTGTGTATTAATAATTAGAAAATGAGCCGACAATGGGGCGGCGTCTGGTCGCTGGTATTGACTTTCTGTGTGTTACACTTCTCGGCAACGGTGCATTGACCGAGCGCAAAAGAAATGCAATTGGCCAAAAAACCAAACTCAAATTGGCAAATGCAGCAAAGTGATACTCATGCCAATACTCATAGAGATATTCGCAAATACTCATTGGGTACTCATCGGTACTAAAATGTACTCATTTGCTTTATATCCAATTCGAATTGCCAATGACAGCTTAATATATAAATAGGTTAATATGTTAAAACTCATACAGGTACTCATTGTACTCATTGAAATATGAACAAATACTCATGGGAACTCGATGATACTAATATATTTTTATATGTTCACTCATGCTCATATTTATTGAAATGCTTAATTAACAAGTACTCTTATAGATACTCATTGTATTTATAAAGATACGCACAAATACTCAAACGTACTCATATGTACTCATTCGCTGTGGCCCCGACCAATTTCACGCTTCAAAATGAGGCGGCCAAGCGGCAAAAGCCGCGCGTTGACTGCACTTTCATTTATGGGGGAAATGGTTGGGGATCTTATGGCCATGGTCACGCTAGCAGTAATAGGGTATAGGGAAGGGGGTTGGTGGTAACTAACTGGGCAACAGGGGGCGCATTGGTTATCTAGCCTTTTCGCACACACTTCAGGAAGTTCAATTAATAGAACGAACGCTTTAGCTTAGCTGTAGTTCTTGGAAGTCTAACTGTATTGAACGCTTTATGGCGCGTAGCGCACGCGAGAGTTGCCGTACACCCCTCCTCAAGACTCATTTCAGCCCTCTCCCCACACTTGCAATTAAGTTTCAGCGTAATTGAAACTACCGCAAAGTGCGCCTGGCTTATAGCTAAACTGTCTGCACTTATGAGATACATTTTTGAAGCCATAGCAAGGCCCCTGAGAGCCTGGCTGCTCTAGGGCTTCCCAGAGGGCAGCGGGTGGTATGGATGGGTGGAGCTGGCTGGGTACAGAGTGGGTAGGTTTGCACTCCCAGTGATTTTTTTTTTTTTGGTACTTACACCTTCACAGCCTCAGCTGCATCTTCATCGATGGCTGCATCTGTATCTGTATCTGTATCTGGGCTTGGGCATCTTTCGCTCCACCCTTTTGCGGTTATTGATATAACATGATATGCCATAGAGCCCCAATGTATCCCCTCGTCTGGCCCGGGTTTACGGTATCTTACTGGCTCATAGCTGAATGCTTCTGCTCGTATCTTCATCAATAACGACACGGTGCAGCGTTCGCATCGTCTCAGCTCCAGATAAAGCAGCGATATGCGCATATGGGCAGCTGCCTGGCCGCTTGCAGTTCTTTTATTTTGCGATGCTTGGCCAAAAGCCGTAGGTACCATGGCCCGGCCACAGCCTGTCCAGACTGTCCCACAGTCCATACCAGTAACAACAACAACCACACAGAGTGGAAAAGAGGCAAAGGCAAAGGCAACGGTACGTTTTGTGCCGAAATCGTGACTTGGTACAATATCGTTATTCGTAGATCATATGGTGTAAAAGCTTAAGTGTGTGCTATGGATGTGTGTGTGTGTGTGTGTGTGTGTGTGTGTGTGTGTGTGTATCTGTGGTGTGTGTGACTGTGTGTATATTTTCTAGATGCCTTTTAGTTGCATCTTGGGCTTGTCTAGCGCGGCGTGTGAGGCCAACTTTTGGCTTGGCAGCTTAGACATTGCAGCATGCCCTTCTCATATTAGATGCAGCTACACTCAGATAATGTACCTTATCTTGAGCTATGTGCAGTAGAAAGCTACAAAGTAGCTCTTTTACGCTTTTATTTTCAAGTAATTTCCCGCTGTAAGCTTTAACAAGCTTATTTACAAAAGCCTTGCAAGCTTTTACAGATATTTGTGAACATTAAAACCCCTTCTTAAGCATGCAGCTTTCGAAAATATTAAAGATTTGCAATCGTCAAAGCTCCAGCCGAACTTGCTTTTAGTTTGTCTTAATGCTTAAAAAGCCTCAGACTACACTTTCTGTTATGGAAAACAAATTTATATGCTGTGCCTTTTGCACTATAATATAAGCTTTCTTTCTTGCTAAGGAGATCCTGTTTTACCTTTGTAACTTAGGCTTCTATTTGTGCAAGAACTTTACAACTTTAACTTGTCATATATTATATCAGCTTTAAGCTCATCTGTAGCGCATTTGTTGATCGACTTGGGCTAATAGCTCAAAATTCACTGTGGCTGGGCACGTTTTGGTGCACACGATCGCAACGCAGTCTGCCCTGTCTGCGTTCGTTCGCTCCTCCACCCTTCACCACCCGAATGCTTAGGCAGGAGCGCGCATTGAATAGCTTTTATAGCTCTGATCGCATAGCTCGAGACATGGCTGCGACTGTGCCTGGCACTGGGCCTTACATATTTTGTTTGATGATGATTTTACAGCTTAAAACGAATTTTATGAGTATATGCCATTGTTTTGAGTTATTGTGAGAAATTTTGTGTGGCATGGCCCAAAGTGCGGCCCCCGAAGCCAAAGAGGGTCCTCCACCTAAACAGGACGCAACTTTTGCCAGTGAGTAGAGAAACGGAACAGGGAACGAGGCACGCAAGTGATACACATGTTCAGCTACATGGCGACATCAAATTGCAGAGAAGCTTGTAAACAACAAAGCCTGGTTCAACTATATCAGCGAGTGCTTAATGGTTGCCCACAGCAACAAAAACAACAACAGCTTGTCTTCAGTCTTAACAGTAAATTCGTGAAGCCAAAAACTAAAATTCAGCAGCCGCCCAGCAATATAGCAGGCACTGCCTCTTCTTCTACTTAGACTCTGGCCACTCAGAGATACATTCGTATCTTCGTGCCCAAAGATATACTTTGTTAATTGAAAGCCATTAAAGGTAATTTTATGGAAGGCGTTAAGCCATGAAACGTGTAACATGACCATTGACATGGGCAACAAGCGCGGCAGAGGCGGGTGATGGGCGAGTTGGCTTATACCAGGACTAGGACAAACAACTGCGAGTGTCATGAAGTGAAGCGCAACTTGCCGCATTTGGTGGCATGTTCTGCACTTTGGATACTTTGCTTTACAAGTGGTAACAATTTTTGTTGCCCCCTTTTCTTTTTTTTCTCCAAGTGCCATGGAATTTGTTTTGCTTGTTGCAAAGCATTCGAAGGTGTACCTGACAGCGACAGTTAACTTGGCTTAGGCATAGTTAAAGGTGCGCTGGTATATAGGATAGGTCATAAAGTTTTATAATCGATAACACCTGGCGGCTAATAATGCTCAGATTTTAGAAAACTCAATCAAAGCTTTCATATTTTATCTCCAATTTCATTTTCGATAAATCTAGCAGCGATACAAATAATGTTATTATCGATATAGATAGCTCTGACTATCGACTTCGATTTAAATATCTTATCATAATTCCCTTTGCATGCCAGAGCTATTATAAATATATTTTGCTTTCTCATAAACTTTGTTTTACATAAAGAAAATTCTTAAAATGTTTAAATATATATCATTAAATAATTTCATTGATTTTTACAATGATTATTTTTTTTGCTTCTTTTCAGGCTGCAAATCATTCTTCAAGCGATCCGTGCGACGCAATCTGACATATTCGTGTCGGGGCAGCAGAAATTGTCCCATAGATCAACATCATCGCAATCAATGCCAATATTGCCGTTTGAAAAAGTGCCTCAAAATGGGCATGCGACGCGAAGGTAAGTCCTCCCACCACCATATATTATGTACTATGTATTACAATATTCGAAATTTCTCGCATTGGGTGTGGGTCAATTAAAAGTCAAACAGTGAGGCAAATACATAAATAAATTAAATGCGCAGGGACCGCAGACGAAACGACGAGCAAGTAAAAAAATTGAAACAACGTTAGAAACGGAAGTAGAACAAGAAATAAAATTTGATTTTCAATAGTATGTAGGTTAGATTCGGCAATAAATGGGACAACTAAATGTCACATGCTAGGAATTTTCACACAATTGACAACTGTGCGCTGCTCTTTTGGACGCTCTACTTGCTGGGGTTTATTTGGTTTGTGCCAAGTGGTCTGCCAAAGAATGTGGCTACAGTCAGAGTGCCATTTGATGATAGGCCCCACATCTAAAGAGCTCAATTAAAAAGGTCTCCGAATGCTGCTTCAAGTCTGCCTCATTCAGATGATACATCAGTTACCAGCCTCTTAGAGAGTACGTCTTACTAAGAGAAAAACTCTCTAAGTTTTGGGAGATCTATAAATAACTATAAATATAAAATCATAACAGTTACAGCTCACAAAATCTTCTTTTACTTCGTTAATTCTCTAAATAGCTAAAACTATTGGCAACTTAATGCCTCAAAGAAGTATCCACATATACGCCTTAATAGACAGCCAATTAGCTATCCAGTCATTGTCATATTCCATTACATATCAAACTCCAAGCTCCTAAACTACATTGAAATCTACCCATAGAGTCATTTGTCTAGACACTCACATAACAAAGTAATAATTATTTAGGCTGAGACTTTTTAGTTGCACGACTAGGCGTTACTCTATAATATATATATATGAAATGAAGTATCCCGCATCGATTCTATTATGTGTAACATAAGCTTGCACACGTTGAGCATGGCCACTTATCACATTTTATGGTTGCAGGGTATACAGAAAGAAAAAAACAATTAAGCATTGGGTACAGCATATTGACCCTAGAGATCAAATGCAAACTTGTTCGCTAGCTGGTTAATAATTAAAAAAAAACAACTTTGTACGAGCATGAGTACTCGAATATATCGAATACGTGGAACAGTTGAATAATTGAATACTTTAATAGTTGAGCATACTCACTCGCATTAGGAATTAGCTCGATATTGTAATTTGTGTGTCGACACTTTTTTTCTGTGCCTCTGGTGGCATGCAGCCGCTAGGCACAAATTATTTATTAAAGTTAATTCGATTAGATCTTGTGACATACACTGTAAGAAAATTGGGATTAAAAACAGGACAGCTTCAGGATAAAGTCATGCTGGCTAGGAAGGACGGGGAGCCTGACCTGCTTTAACTATTTTCCATCTAGTCGGGGGCTCAAACCCTAAACTTCAACAATAAAAAATATTTTGTATATTTTTAGTTTGTATCTCCCGATTTTTTACAGTCCACGCTTCGACTTAATCAAAGGCAGCATGCAACAGTGCTTGCTGCACAAATATTTGGCATAGTTGGGCCAAATGTTTTGTCCACAAATTGGCAAACGACGACAAATTGACAGACGCCACAGTGAATCGATCAATGGGTGACTGCATGACTAACTGACTGACTGACTGAGTGACTGATTGACAGATTGACTGACTGTCTGGTTGGGTGACTGCTTGACTGGCTAGTTGGTTAGTTGGTTAACTGCAGTTGACGGCATTAACAATTAATATCTGTTTGGCCGAGAGTAAGAGAGGGTGAGAGAGTGGGAGAGGGAGAGATAGAGACCTGTCCAGCTGCTGTGCAAAGCTGTTATTATTTGCACTAATATTGACAGGTTTTTCGCAAAATGCTAATAGCCCCCCTTCCTAACAACAGCAGATGTTGAGCTGTTGCTGCGATTTGGGTTAAGAACGAGGCAATTAAAGTGCAGCTATAGCCGCATTGTAATTAAATGTATCTAAACATTGATTTAAGCCTCGTCGCGTTTGGTTATTGCGCAAAAATATGAACAACAACAGCCGAAAAAAAAAATAAAAATAATAAAATAGTAAAAAGTTTGCCTATGCCAAGTACAAAATGTTGTTTGTGGCTAATGACACAGCATGAACCCAGCTTTGGGCTACCTGTTTGGGCCATTAAATATGCGATTACCTGTGGCTGCCACCAGCACTGACAACAACTTGTCAACTTTATCATCATAATAAAAACGCAAAAGAGTTCAGCACCTTTGGTCCCACCACCCCGTTCCTCTCATGGCATTTTCTAATGTACAAGTTCTGTGTAAAACTAGTTCACAATAGCCAAAAACCTATATCAGCGCCGAGAAATCGTGAGAAAATGTCTTTTCTGCATAGAATTTCGGTCCCTTTATAATTTTTTTGCCTCTTTTTTTTCGGGCGATACTTAGCACAAAAGCGGCACAAAGGTTATGCCTTGGGAGACCTGGTCAAGAAATTCTAACCAAAAACCCTGAAAAAGCGCATAAAATCCAGGCACGAAGGTCGCTCTAATTAAATTTCAGTGTCAATTGGAGGGGCTGGACTGGACTGGGCTGAGGTTGGGTCAGCGTACTGGACAATAATTTGTGCAGAAACTTGTTTTTCCCTTTCTACATCCAAGGGTTGGGATAGTAAAATTAATTTGAGTTTATAAAGGCATTTTTGTGAGGAAAAATATTTAAAAGCGACGGAATTTATTGCTGAAACAGTAAAATTGAACTTGAACTCGTCGGCAAACTATCAAAAAAGAGGGTTGAAGGGTGGTTTCTGTATGTAGATCGACAGATACATGAAAACTAGGATAAAAATGAGTAAAAAAAAGTAAAAGATATTTTTATATTTTATTAGTTAAATAAAATATACTTTTGATATAATTAATTAATAGGTGCTATCAAATTGGAAGGTCCAGTAAGTAAAATTAACTTTTTAAAGATTCGTTACATATAAAAAAATCTTTTCCCTGAACAGTTTAGAATTTTTTCCTATTCTTAAACGTATATATAGGGATAAAATGTGTAAGGGCGTGTTTTATATAGATTGTGAGTTTGAACCCGCAACATCACCCAACAAATCTATGACTGACATTTCCACGAAGACTTGGTGGGTTTTCCTAAAAGTGTGAAGCTATAAATAAATAAAATTAAGAATCATATTGAAATATAAGATAAAATGAACCTGAGCTGGTATTATACAGATAATGTACCTAGTTTAAGCTCGCTCCTTCACCAATAAAATCTGTGACTGGCATTTCTAGCAAGAAGGTCTGAATTTTTCGAAAAGTGAGTTAAGGCCGATCGGATGGTAAACAAAGAGGCATTATGCAACCGTTTTCCGCGATTTTTGCGCACCTGTGAATGGAATTACTTTACTTTTACTTACTTTTTTTTAATAAAGAAGCAACAGATACCTTGTCAATTTATATGTAAAACAAAATTTTAAAAGCATTCGATTCGCTAAATTTGCTTGACACTTAAATCTCTTACATCATCCCATGAATATACATATATGCATTATACCTAACAATGGAAATTTTAGCTTAACAACAGCCGCTACAAAGTGCATTAAAAGCAAGGCAAATATTTAAAACGCAAATTTGCGTATAAAGTGAAAGGCATCTTGAACCCGAGGCCGGAAATTGCATTTCCAAGATATCCATTCAAAACCCTTTGGGTACGGATTAAGTATGGCTCAGTTATAGATGCTTTATCCACTTGGCCACAATTGGCTGTGGGCCACTTGGGCACGCGCTCAAGTGGCTGCTTGACATGTGCGATGACGCGATGACTCGATGACTTGTATATCGCTTATCGATTATATAAGTACGCTGCTTAACACACAACACCACACACATACCAAAACAAAAGCGCAGTCGAGAGACTTGAGCACGTGCGCCGGCCTACAGAATTCATTCATTAAGTAATCAAGCGAAATGGCAGAGCAGAGAGAAGCAGACTCTCCTACTCCTGCTAAAGCTTCTTTCTCTTCATGTTTATGCTGGCTGCTGTGTTATCTGGAGTCGATCTGCGCTGCAGTTGCGGTCAGTCTGGCAACTTTTGAGTTACTGTGGTCAGTGTGGAATATATTTTCCCAGGCGCATAAATAGGCCCATGCTCAAAAACTGGACACTGAAGTGAAAGAGAGGGCGCCAGACCGGTTAGCAGCGTCTTCTGCCTGCCTAGATATGTACGTTGAGGATCAGCCGCTTTGCCTGCGCAAATTACGCAAATGTATTTCATAAATAATTGTCTCGTCCGGCGCTGGACAGTGGTCAAGTCTTTTGGTAGTTCCGGTTCTGCAACCCCCTTTGCACTTAATTGCTTTGGTAAAGGCAATAAACAAATACACTTCTTCCCTTTTTTCAGTTATTCTGTCTTATACCAGGTCCTGTGTTTTTTTTTACGATTTGTGTGCGCTTTGTGCGAGTGACCAAAAATGCTTTCGTTTTTCGCTTGAACACAAAACGTTACTATTGCCTGACCAGCTGTGTGTGAGTGTGTATCTGTGTGTATGTGTGTGCATCTATGTATCTGCTGTGTGCTTGTTTCCTTGCTGCCTTAGACAATGGTTGTGCCCAACACTTGGCCTGATCAATAATCATGTTTAGCTTTATTTGCTTTTCAGCGCCTTGGGCTGAATTTCGCGATTTTTTTGCTTCGATTAGTTTTGGAACCTAGCCTATTGCTTGGAACTCTAGAGTGGGGTTAGGTGTGGTGCATATGACTTCGTCTAGGTGTGTACCTCATATTTTGAGGTGTAAGAAAAAACCTTTGCTAACCCACATTTGGTAACCACAGTCAAGTATCAACGCGCAAAGCTCCATTGTTTTTCGCAAATGAATATAACAAATGCGTTTTGAAGAATGGCCAAGCCTCTTAAATAGTTGTCTCAACTTTGTATTCTATGCAGGTGTAAGCTCTTAGGTGAGGGAATTGCGGGTCAAAGTTCAAAGCTAAGGAATGCGCTTGTACTTAGAGCGATTAATCGCTTCTAAAAACCCCTCTCTCTTATAGTCAGAGAAACTTTTTATCTATTAAGCGCAATATCTCCCTTTCCCTTCATCGTTAAAGTTTATCATCAAAAGTGATCATTTGCCTCTCAACTCAGTAATCAGTAATCTCTCTCTTTCTCTTTCATAACCTGTCGCTCTCTCTTTCTGCTGACAGGATTTGCTCGGGCGCAGCTTTTAAGTAAGTTTATCTCTCAACTTAGCAAAAATAAAGGTCATTTTAAATCGTCTCACGAAGAGCTTTGAACTCTTTTCGAATCAGCAATATTTCTGCCTCTTTAGGCTCTATTAAAGTGCAGCTTTAAAGGTTGAAAATTTCCTTGGCCGACTTTGTTCTCGTTGCTCAATATTTCATAAGCTTTCATAAATATAAGTTCCCTGAAGCTGTTGCTATGCTCATTTATATATATTTAACTTAAAGTTATATTGCTTCTAAAACTGTCCTGCGATACACTTTTTTCTTGCTGAGAGTAAATACTCCGCTGTTTTCTTTGGTCTCTCCGAAAGCTGTCGCACTTATTTGCTGCTGAGTCTTGACGCTTAATTCGAGCAGCCGTAGACTGTGCTTTGATTAACTAGATGCTCGCGCTCTGCTTATACATTTTAGGCTTAAGTTCTGCTCAACAGTTACACACACACTCGTGCATGTATCTTGTATATTAAAGATGCGTTGAAAGTATTTAGTCAAATTTGCATATCTAAGCAGTTGTGGCAACAACGGGGTTGCATTTGCGTACGGGATTGAAAACGTGAAAGCAAAATAATAAAAAAAAAAAAGAAAAGGGTTTAAGGGTAGCTCTTAAGGTATTGCAAAGCCAGTCGCATAGCAGAAAAGTATCTTATGACGTTGTCGGGACGATAACAAAAGGGAGCGCAGCGTCTCGAAGAGGTTGCGTACAGATTGAGGTGCCCGATAGGCATTGTGCGTTGTGGCAGCTTTGCCAACAACGTTGAATGGGGCAACATTGTGCGGCGTGTGATGTCGCGGTCAAAATAGGCGCACAAAAGAGCGCTCATATTGAATTACTTAGCTACAACTAAAGATACAGATATATCTACAGCTACATATACACACACGCAGATACTAATTTTCTCTCTCCCTCTCTCTCTCTCTCTCATTGCAGCTGTTCAACGTGGCCGCGTGCCGCCTACACAGCCCGGCCTGGCCGGCATGCACGGTCAATATCAGCTGGCCAACGGCGATCCAATGGGCGTTGCTGGCTTCAATGGGCACTCGTACCTCAGTTCCTACATCTCGCTGCTGCTGCGCGCCGAGCCGTATCCCACATCCCGATACGGCCAGTGCCTGCAGCCAAACAATATTATGGGCATTGACAACATCTGCGAGCTTGCCGCCCGTCTGCTCTTCTCGGCCGTCGAGTGGGCCAAGAATATACCTTTCTTTCCGGAGCTGCAGGTGACCGATCAGGTGGCACTGCTGCGTCTCGTCTGGTCGGAGCTGTTCGTTCTGAATGCCAGCCAATGCTCGATGCCGCTGCATGTGGCGCCACTGTTGGCCGCCGCGGGTCTGCATGCCTCACCAATGGCCGCGGATCGTGTGGTGGCCTTTATGGATCACATACGCATCTTCCAGGAGCAGGTGGAGAAGCTGAAGGCGCTGCATGTTGATTCCGCCGAGTACTCCTGCCTCAAGGCAATTGTGCTTTTCACCACCGGTAAGTTGCTGGATATCCTGTACAAGGATGTGCCCGCACTGCTAACCAAAGTTTCAGCACTGCTGGGCAAACGTGTGCCGGCAGCGTTAGCGTCCACGTCCACCGATGCTGGCCTCGCCGATTGCAGCAATGACGATGTGCTTGCCGTGGTGCGTGAGCATCTCGATGAGCTGAATCGCCTGGAGTTTGAAACCCAGCTGCAGCAGGCACCATTACATTTGGCTACCTTCATGAAGAGCGTGGCGGGCGTCGAGGCTGCAGTGCAGCAGGCGGAGCAGCAACAGCAACAGCAACAGCAACAATTACAGCCAATTCCCAGCGAATCAAAGCCTAGCGCTGCTGCTGCTGCTGCTGCTGGGCCTGTTGTGCCCTCCGCCGGCAGCGCTTTCAGCAGCTGCACCAAGTCCATTGCCAATGCCAATGCAAATGCCAATGCCAATGCTAATGCCAATGCCAATGCCAATGCTGAGGTCGATCTCCTTGCCGCGCTCTATGCCAGCTCCAATGGCAATGCCGGCAATTCGAGCAGCAGCCACAATAACAGCAGCGGCCTGGGCGCATCGCTGCCCACACACTCCCACAGCGCCTCATCCTCCCACAATTCATACACCGCCTCACCGCGCAGCACAGTAGCAACCACCGCCGCCACCGCACTGACCACCAGCAGCAACACAGCAAGCAGCTCACTGGCTGGAGCATATCAAACGCCGGGCCAGCAGCAGCAGCAGCAACAGCAGCAGGCGGCTGCTGCAGCGGCCATGTTCTATCAAACGCCGCCACGCAGCGCCTTCGGCTCGGCATTTGATATATTCCATCACAGTACGCCCTTTGGGGTGAGTCACGCGGCGGCGGCAGCGGCTGCGGCGGCCGCTCACAATAGCAGCGGCGCCAGCTTCGGTAGTCCCAGCTATAGATATTCGCCATATAGCCTAGCGGGCAGTAGATGGCAGTTGTAGCCCCTACCCAGCTCCTAAAAAGCCGGTCGATCTGTTTTTTAGTCAGTTATCAAACAGTTTAGTTTAGCTAATGTATCTATCTATGTATAGCTTATTCTCTATGTATCTATGAAGTACTTAATTATGTATTTTTGTAAAGTTAATTTTAGTGCCTATTTGCTTATGTATTTATTGCCTTTAAACTAAGTCTTAACTTATTTTAGTCATTTAGCTTATAACAAAAAATAACATTACCAAAAAATGCATACAAAGAAAATGATAAGGAAAGTGTAGGGAGAAGCGTAGCGAGAAGCTCGAAGAAGACTTAAGAATATACACTGCTGTTGCTGTTAAACAACAAATTGAAACCTAACCTGTGTTTTTACTTTTGTTTCATTTGTTACTAATTCTTTAAGCTTGTTGACTAATTTTAACCGTTGTGTTTACATTTTGTTTTATGTTTTTTGCTTTGACTTATTTTTAATTTACTTGAGTTTTGCTTACTAATACTATTATTGAATACTAATACTAGAAAAATTGATAATCGATGTAGTTTAAACCAAGTGCGTCTGCTTGCTTTAAGCACAAATAGAACAATTGAAAAACAAATGCTCTTTTAAATTGTCAGCTTACGTAGAAGAATATTTAAAATTCCAAGTTGTTGAGAACATTTTACAAAAATTTTCTTTTTGTCACAAAGTTTCTTTTTAGATTTTGCTTTTAATTATTTATTATTATTTTCTTCAATATTCTTCATAGATTTCATCTTAACTTTCTCAATTTAAATTAATTGTTATTGATATATTCTTTAACGTACTTTAATAAACTTTTATGTGAACAAATTTGCTTATGAAAATCCTTATCACTTTTTTGAATAATTTCTCTATTTTTTTTTATTCTTCATTATTATAAAAAATAAAAATAAAATAGTGAAATTATTTAAAAAAGTGATTAGCATAAAATATTTAAAAATATTTAAATTATGTTTCTTTTTACATTTTTCATTTTTTATATACTCATGATCAAATTATTTATATTTCATTAATTATTATTATAAACTATATGAAATAAAAATGATTTGATCGTCTTTAAAGCAATTGCGCATAATATTTTGCTTAGAAAAATTTACTTACGCTATTCAATTGCCAAGAAACCTTGAAATGATGAAAAAATTCAAAACAAATAATTGCTGATTGAGGTCTCTGGTAATGCCTATGAATCGGGCATTAAGCCAAAGTCATATTTAATGCCCGATTCATATGCCATATCTAAACGAAAACTATGAATGCAGCTATTTGTTTTTTTAAGAAACTAAAAAAACATTTTAGCTATAAACTAGCTGCCTTCATTGTTTTCTATATACATTTTTTTCGATTACTAATTTTGCATTTTTTATTTTTAAACCAAAGCGAAAGAAAAATACAAAAATCGCACACCCAAAGCAGCATCACACTCACATTTCGGCACACACTCTGGACTTTGGAAGCAACTTGCACTCACACACACACATACGCTCATACTTGCATACACATTTACATACTTATATAATAAGCAGTTACATAAAAATTAAAATTTTAAAACTAATATGGCACATGGCTTAATTTAATTGTTTTTTTTTTTTTTTGTTATTCTTTTATTTATTTATTTTTGTTAGTTTTTCTTTTAACTGAAATAAATGCAAAATATTTGTATGCAATATTTGTTCAAACAACAAAATCGAGGCTCTAAATATTTATTTTATTTCAGTTTATTTTAAATGCCAAACTTAGTTTAAGTTAAGCCAGCTTAAGTTGAAGATCGCGCAGCTGTTGCTGCTTTGTCTGCCACGCTTATCTGACCATTGTCCACTTTACGGTGGCCAAAAAATGCAGCGATGCATTCAACTGCAACTCTGCAAAGATCCCCCCTCCACACACCTTACCATTTTGCCCGCCGTCCATGTGTGCTGCTTTGTCAAACCGTTGGCTGCTCATGTCAAGCAGCTGTCCCGGGCGCACGTTGCGACGGCTGTCCTCGATCTGCGACACTGACTACACGGCGGACCCCCCCCCCCCCCCCCCCCCACTCCCTTCCCCTTCCACCATCTTGGTCCACTTGGAGCTGGCGACGTTTATTGACGTCGAGATACCACATTATGAACATTAATACAACACTCGTTTATGTCGCTTACTTACAAGCCGCAACGACTGCTCCTTGGCCAAGTCTGTTGTTTTTGTTGTTGGCCATGTCCGGCGAGAGCCATGAAAATAATTTTCCAATTTCCCAAACGCTGTGTGTGTCGATCTACGGGTTTCGTTGCCTGGGCTGGGGTTTCTGGGTCCATTGTGAGGGGGCGTCGCGAGTTCGTGTTGCCAGTGCTGCGACTGCAACTCTCAACTGAAACTCTCGACTCTTGCGCAGCGCAATTGCATTTGAATTGGCTGCATGAGTCCATAAACTGCAGCCGATCAATCGCTGCAATGCCCAAGCCCCCTCCACCTCAACCCCCCACCAACCCGCTGCTCACCCACCTGCCTGTGATAGACACGATCGCGCGGTAGTAAAATACCGGGTATAGACTTAGTAGATCTTCTGCCATGGACCCGGGCGGCGGCACGTTGACGACATGTCTGCGCGGGCTCTGTGGTGCATCTTCCAATCTGGTTGTTGGCCACGTCTAGCTCTTGCAACCGCCAACCCATCCCTCCCTCCCTCTCAATGACCGCACTGGCTGCCTGATTGCTGTCGTTTGTTGCAGTTGTTAAGAGTTGTAGCTTTCATGTCTTGGCCACACTTTTTGACCAACATTTTGTGTTGGTTTTAGCTTTGGCTACGACTCTTGGCCAACCTTTGTGCTGAGGCTTAAGCTTTGGCTTTGCCTATGTCTGCCTCTGTTGTTTTTTTTTCTATTTTGCACAAATCGTTTTGTGGATGCTCATTGATCGCCTGCGCTACTTTCTGAAAATTGCCACAGACGTGCCTTTTGTGCCTTGTAATTAACAGTTTCGAACAGAGACCTCTTTGATTAGAATCATTTTTGGGCGCGTTATTCCGCTTCATCCCAGCTCGCTCTCTCACTCGGAAACCCTGACGCTGCATCAGTTAAATTCAGACCCAAGATTTACCTGCAATCAAACTGATCGCCATGTCAGATATTAAACATTTGCCGCCCGAATAGAACAATTTTAAACAGAAAATATTGCATAAAATAGATATGAAACACATTTTTTTAATTTTGTAACTAGCCAAATATAAATTAAGGTTCTCAAAATAATTTTTTAATTTTATTTATAATTAATTTTAATTTTCAATTTTTATATACTTTTAATATGATCTTTTTACATGCATTACATATGCACCCATTAGAAATTGTTCAAACCACTTATAAAATTCTATGAGCCCCAAAATCTATTTTAGCCTGAAGTTCAATTTCGCAAAAAAAAATTCAAGAAGGATATTTATTAATAAATAACATTATATAAATATATATGTTATATAATTAATAATATATAATTTTTTATTTCTAAATGATCTCTTATTTGTACAAAAAATATAACCCATATCACACGTTGACTTTTTTAAAAAATCGTAAGAAAAAAACAAAAAATAGAATTATTTAAAAATGTAACATTTCTAATCCACTATTTAAATTTTCTCCAATATTATAAAATAAGCTTTCAGCCTTTGCTAAACCGAAAGATAACTTGACTAATAGAAAAATTAAAAAAAAGCTTACTCTGATAAGTAGTATGTATTTCAGAAGAAATTCTTTTGACTTTCTTTAGTGTTTAAAGATATATTTCAGGAATGTTGCTTGCTTTACCTAAAATGTATCCTTTGCGCATTTGTACATTACCTTCTCCCCAAACTTAGTTAAATCGTTGTCACCCAGCATATACCTGTCTTTTATGTGTTGCACTTTTTCTTGAACGACTCTTAAAAATGCCGCTCGAATATAACTTCACAGTTGACCTAACATGAACCTATCCCAAAGGCCCGAATCATATCTGCAGGCATATTATTTTTTCCTATGCACTAATCCTTATTAAAACTAAATAAAGTTATAACTGTTACCAGAGTAGACACGAAGCCCAAGTCGAACAACAACAACTACTTCTGACATAAAAACTATATAATAAAATATAATGCAGCAATTCATAATTTTGGTTAAGCAGCTTAACCTTTGCTATGGTCCGAAAGCGAGACAGGGTCGTGGGGGGCGGGGCGCAGCCTGTGCCACGTTCTTGTGTGACCAAAATACAAAAAAAAAATATCTGCTCCTTATTCGATATGCATGTTGTTGTAGTTGCAGTTGTTGTTGTTATTGGCAGCACAATTCGGTTACGTAGTTACATCAACTACTTTACGGTCATTATGCATTTAAAACACGCGGTCACGATCTCCGCGCTGAGTTAGTAACTGCGCAGAAGGCAGCCAGGCAGAGGTCCAACCAAAAGCGCAGCCAGCCCGAAAACAGTTAAAAACAAGAAAAAAAAAACACCCAAAAATCAAAGCCAAGTTAAGCCATAGTTATAGTCGCAGTCCGTTGCAAACGCCCGAGAAAGCTGCAGCTCGCGGGCTCCAATGCTGCATTTCTTTTGGCCAAATTCACAAACTGGAATTTCTTTCACTCGCTCCTCGTCGTCCTCGTCGTCGACGTCTTCTGCATTTCAATGTAAATAAAATTTTTGCCTGGCTTATTGATTCGAATTGTGGCACATTTTTTTCGAAATACCCTTGCCGAGGGTATAGTTACTTTGTCACAAAATGTGTTACTTGTCTTCCCTTGTTGTGCAAGCTAGTTTCTCAGTATTTAATGTACAAAAGCTGAAACAGAATTGGGCGGATCGAACTACAAGATCATGTAGCTGTTATAGGCACAAACGATAGAACAGTTTTCAGCTTTACTATTCCCCTCCCACAAGTGAAAGCATTCACATTAAATCCGCATACCTGTAAGGGTATTAAGTCTTCGGCCTACTGAAGATAGGTCGTCTTTCCGACTATTTGCTGCCCTCTTCTCATGTCCTCCGGACTCGTTTTCTTTTACGACATTCGACTGGCACTCGGTCACAGGATCATCAAAGCTAATAGCCAAAGTCAATTGACAATTATTGACCATGGCCAAGCGATGTGATTCGCAGAGCTTTTCAACCCCAACTGTTCAGATCTAATTTGTAACTTCACGATTATTTTCGATTGGTTGTTTATGAAATGAAATGGTTAATAATGGCTAATTGAATTTCTGTTGCCTTTGGCGACAAATCATTTATCTTGATTTACGCGCATTGTGTTGCTCAGGGAGGTGGGGAGGGGCGGCCAACTCTGGAGTTCAGTATGCTTGTTTCTTTGGCCTAAATGCAAGTTTTTGTTGAGCCATAAAGTATCTTGCGGCGTGGATTTGTTTGCAATTTTCTTTCTTTTTCTACACTTGAACTTTGTGCTTTTTATTTGATTGCAGTTCTTCTTTTTATACTCAGTTTTATAATTTAATGCAATTTTGTTATGTAATTCTTATTTATTCAACTTTGCGGCATATTTAAAATTGACAATTCACTTAGCAAATGACAGAAAATTAACAAAATGAATGTAAACACTTCTCGGGAACTTGAGTTTTGTTTATTTTTACATTTTGCACACAGAAGTCATTTGTCGGCAATTTCATTTAAGTTTATAATTGAATACTTAAAATAGGCAGCATTTGATAATTGTTAAAAGGCAGAAAATAAATTGACTTAAAAATAAAAATAAATGAACACTATAACACATTCATATAATATTATTATATGTATTAATCAAGCAATAAATATTGACAGATTTTTTTAAAATTATATTAAGAAATATTTATGACCATTTTTATGATAATGATAAAACTAGGAAAATATGTATTTAAAAATTTAATAAATTAAGTATTTGACTAGTTTTGATTTAACTTAAATATAATTTACCTTAGAACTATTTGAAGAATATTAAATCAGATACTGACTTATATTATTTGTTAATAATTATTTTGAGGATCAAATAACTTCATAATTGCCTAGTTTTAAGTTAAGTTAAATAATTATTCGAATACCAAAAATAATGAATTGATTTGCTAGTTTGAGACTTAGAGTTATAAAGAATATATTTTAAAACAAGCAACCAACTACGGAAATATTTCGATTAGAATTCGAATTAACACTTTATGCCAAAAAATATACCCCGATAAATAGACACTTATTGACTTCAGCTTATGAGCTCTTTAAAAACAATTTTCAAACTTTATCGCATAAGCAAATCCAAATAGCGATCGGTTACCTTGCGGGGTTAACTCTAATGAACCCATTTGGCAATTTGTTCGCCTCATTTTACATTGTGGCTCAATGTATTGGCTTTCAATTGACAGTTGGAAACTTGAAGTACGCTTTGCGTGCAGCCACAGACAGCTTGAACCAATCCAATCGCATAATGATATTCAAAGAGCTGAGCGCTTGAAAAACTTAGCTGAAATGCGAGACATTAAAACGACACATTACGTCCCATAGGCTGGCATTTGGCAATGCAATCAAATTCAAATTCACACCGCAATCGGATACGTCGTTGGCGACGACTTGGGCATACAGCGATGCCATCAGAGTTTGGCCACAAAAGCCGCCAAGACTGGCCAATTCATTTGGCTGCCGCAAACCAGCTGCAAGCCAAACCATTAAAAATGCCACTTGTAAATTTTGCGTAATTTGCAAAAGATACATTTTCTCGGTGTTTTTTTTTGAGTAGCATCAGATTCTGTTTGGCGTTTTGTATGCGCTGACTAATAAAGCAAATTAAAGCAACAACAAGAAAAATATGCAGATATAAGACGCATTCTTAACAGCGATTGAGTATGTTTAAAGCTATGCAAATTTACATGTGCTGATGTCTAATTTGAATTTCAAATAGGCGCAGCACAGCAAGTATGAGCAACAAATATTTATGTATATATATGTGTGGTTGTAAAATTTGTTGCTGTTTTACAACACTTAAATACATACATACATGCACAACAAACATGTATATTGATAGGCAAACTTTTGTGTCGCTGCCAATTAACACTTGACGGCGCACGCTGCGTATGCGCAATGTCTTCTCAATTTTAACGACAAGTCAACAATATAGTCACCGCTTCACCGACCCATCCACCTCACTCCCATACACCCCCTCAACTATTTGTGCCTCTTGTGTTGAGGGCGTCGCCGCTTAGTTTAATTTTTGTAAATTTAATTAAACGTTCTCTTGTGTTGGCGCAGTTCGTGTTTGAGACCACGTCCACGTCCATGTTGTCTCAATTGGACATAAATCATGCGAGTGACGCAATTTCGTCATGTGCCATTTTCTAGTTATTGTTGTTGTTGTGTGTGGGCGTGGCCCCAATTTATGTTGATCTACTTTTGACGTGAAAGATGAACGCCCATTCGCTGGAATACGTACTATACTTTTTTTTAGCCCAGCGCCAGGTGAACTGTACAGACACAAAAACCCATTTGTCTTTGTTTATCGATTAGAGCTGGAGTTTTAAACTAACTTCGGGCTTATTAATTATTTTTTAGATGCCTGCGGTCTGTCCGATGTGACACACATTGAATCCCTGCAAGAGAAGTCTCAGTGCGCTTTGGAAGAATATTGTCGAACGCAGTATCCGAATCAGCCCACGAGATTTGGCAAATTGCTACTCAGATTGCCATCTTTGCGTACCGTCTCCTCACAAGTAAGTAAAATCGATGCCAGAACAGTCTAACGTGGCTTCAATTCAATTTTAAATAACAGAATACTTTCATTCATGATAATGATAAAAATCCACCAGAAACCCTTTACATTCCCATATAATCCTTTTGCTGATTTCTTGTCTCTTGTGCTCTTTTATTCACCAGGTCATTGAGCAGTTGTTTTTTGTGCGTCTAGTCGGCAAAACGCCCATCGAAACGCTGATACGCGACATGTTGCTGAGCGGCAACAGTTTCTCTTGGCCCTATCTGCCTTCGATGTGACACACAATGTGGCGCCAATTGACAACAACTTGATCATCAGCCGCAGCTGTGGCGGCCGCTGTGGCAGCCAATCATAGCAACACTTCGCTCAACATCAATCCCTGCAACAACAACAACATAACTAGCAACAGCAACATTGGCGGCGGCGGTGGCGACGGCAGCGGCAGCGATGGGTGTGGGGGCATTGCTGTTGCTGGTAATCACAGCCACGATCACAACAATGTTGCTGCCATGCATGCAACATACGGTAACGGCGGCAACAACTGCAGCAACAGCCTCAACAGTATTTGCAATCAGCAGCAAATCAGCAACTACAGCAACAACAACATGAACGTCAGCGGTTTTCTTGGCGCCGGCAGCAGCAGCAGCGATTATATGGCCAATGCAACAGCAGCTGCTTCTGCTGCATATGTGACACCAGCAATTGCAACAACAACAACAACATCAATGCCAGCGTCAGTGAGTACAACAACAATGCTGTCTAATTACTGCGATGCAGCGACTATGATGATGGCCGCTGCCGCTGTCAATGCAAATCAGTGCCTGCAACAACACCACCAACGATTGCTGCTGGCCAGCGGGAACAGCAGCCACAGCCACAGCCATAGCAGTAACAACAGCAATAGCGATGAGCAATTGGCCACGGCAGCGGTCATGGCCTCCTCCTCTTCCTCAGCTGGCTCGCTGTCATCGGCATCGTCCACACCGACAGCAACGGCCGTCTCGACAGCCCAGCAGCAACAACAACAATCGTCGCTGCCATCGCCGCCAAATTTAATCGATATCAGCGAAGTTCCTCTCATTGTGGATGTCAAGTAGTGTAATTATTTATGCATATTGAAAAAACCAACAAAAAAAAAACCAACAGAAAAAATCTCTAATGAAAAATGTAAAAAAAAAAAAAACAAAAACAAGAAACGAGAATCGTGTAGCTTAATTGTTTTAAAATCTCCTTTAGTTGTTGTAACTTGTACATAAACAATTTTCAACTTTCACCCAGGCGCCCACAACTGACAGCCAAATGCGGTTTTGTATTTTGTAGATACAAAGCTGCTCCCTGGTTAACTGTTGCAAAAGAAAGAAAAAGATTAAAATAAATCCTAAGCGTTTAACGTTTCAATATTTTTGAATTCTCTTCTTTTTTTGGGCGTCCATCAGTTCTACTATATGTCTGTATAATATTTAAAGGCACTGAGTTCTACTTAATTTTTAAATCAAATGAAAGAAAACTAAACTAAAGTAACATTTTTGATATATCCTACCACAAACGAAATATAACAAATAAAATACACAAAAAAGACAAATGTAAATGTATGTTAGGCAAAATATTTATGTATTTCTTGTAGCATATATACATACATATAGAGACCTATAACTATATAGGTCTATGCGTTCTATAGTGTACTTTAAAGTCTAATCTCCCAGTGGTTTGCAGAATTATACCAAAAATATATTTTTACTTTATGTGTGGCAATTATATTTTGTGTGTGCTTTAGCAATTTTTTACTTTATTTTACTTTAAGTAAAATGTAAAAAATAAAATCAAATAAAATCAAATATCATAAGGAAATTAAGAAATACAAATTCTCAACTTCTCCAAACCATGTCTCAAAGATGTGGAAAAAATTTAACGAAAATACAAATTTTATTTTTATTATTTTACAATGCAAAATTTAGCTAATTTTTTTATTTTTTATAAACAATTAAAAAAAAGCGGGCAATACCAATTCAGTGCAAGTTTTCAGTTTTAAAACGATCTTTTAGACTAAGCATTATTTTATTTATATGTATAAATATAAACGTTTTATATATTTTATAATAATAAAAATTGCGTTTTTAAAGAAAGTTTCTATTGTTTTCTTTTTAATATTAATTTGATTATTAATTATTTATTATTTTTTCATAAAGAAGAAAACGAAATATATGTAAGCCATATCAAACAAATTCTTGCTTATTTTTCTTTGGGATATATCCTGATTTAACTTGGTAAGGATACCAATCTGATTTGGTTTACTATATCTATTTGCATTATTGTTTTAAATACTTTTTGACAGGAACTGCAGCCAAAGTTTTGTACATAAAATTGTGTAAAACACCTTTTAAAAGTATAGCAAATAATTAATAATAATATTTATAGCTACCAATAAAAATTTGTTCGAAATTTTCGTTCATAGTCTAGTATTTGCGCATTATTGATAAGCAAACATTGTGTAAATAAAATATTAAACTATATATTATAATAATTGAAATTATTGAATTACAGTAACTTATTAAAAAGCATCGCATGAGCGCGTGTAAATACAATTTCGAGGTGCGAAATATGTAAATTAATTGATAATAAATGTCAACCGAATGGTAAATATATGCATATACACCGTAGAGCTGAGCAAGTCCAGCTATAGACATAGATCAAGTTCACACATATATATAGTGACATATCCATAGTCGCACCCACCCTTTAACATATCTTAGCACATAAGCATAAGCACAATTATAAACATTTCTAATATTGTAAACAAAGAGCCTGGTGATAACATCGACATTGGTCAAGATCAAACTGTCCCCCTTTGGTAGACATAAACAATTCACCCTAAATATCACGCCACTGTCAATGTTCCCATCAGAGTACTATCCCACGCATAATTGCTGACGCAGCTCAAACTTCACTCAATTTTGACTCAAACTCTCTCAAAGCGAAGTTTGCTAAGCGACCGCAACAGTTAGATAAATCAGTTCTTATTCGGGAAGCAAATCTGAATGTACTCAACAAAAGTAGCCGTTAAGTGAAAATAATAAATTGAAATATATTTTTTTATAGTAACCTAACGTGTAAAACTTAATTGGCGCAGCCGGTAGGATACGTCGGGAAAAATTAAAGATCGCTAAAGGATAATTAATTCCCAGATCTAACGCACAATCGCGACCGAAAGTGTTGTCGGAGTGTAATAAAAATTTTCTCGAATACGTATCCGCACAAGAACCTTCGGGTCATTAGTAGCTTAATAATATTGACCCTTTGGGCAATAAAGCTACTACAGTTAATAACGACTGGCTTTGCATATCGTTTGATCCCTGCAATACGTTATTACTGAGTCTTTTTAAGACACACACACAAAAAAAAAAAAAACATTTGCACAATAATCCATCACAAACTTTAACTTAAAATAAAAGTGCAAAATCAAAGAACAATAAAGTTCAAACCTACAAACTCAAAACTATTCAAAAAAAAGTGTATTACACCAAGATGACAATGGAATTATCAGAACAACACCTCAACCAGGCCCTTTCACAACTTAGACAGGTGCCAAGCTTTGACGGATCAACGGATCAACTAAACGCCTTCATTAAAAGGATAGATTACATCCTACACCTGTATCCAACCCGAGATGTTAGACAACATAGCATCTTATACGGAGCCATCGAATTGCAAGTCACAGGAGATGCTCAGAGAATATCACAAAGGACAGCAGCCAACACTTGGCAGGAGCTGAGAAACGCATTGATTGAAGAATACAAAGTGCAGACACCATTTGAAGAACTCCTTCGACGCTTATACAACACGAATTACCAAGGAAACGTCCGTAAGTTCATCGAGGAGCTCGAGAATAAATCTTTTGTTATTTTAAATAAGTTAGCACTAGAAAATATACCTAGCAATACAACCCTTTATACAAATGCTATGAATAACACAATCAAAGATGTTATTACAAAAAAATTACCAGATAGGCTTTTCATGATGTTAGCCAGACACGACATTACGTCGACACAAAAACTAAAGCAAGTAGCTCAAAGAGAGGGATTATATGAAAATAGCGTTACTGAAAAACCTAAAAATAATAATGTTCAGGGAAATCCAAATAACAATCGTAGGAACATGGGAAATTATCAGCAAAATGCTAACCCAACCACCATTTCAAGTGGCTATTCCAACACGAATCAGAGTTATCACGCACAAAATAAACAGCATAATAAGTCCGAAGACAATCAGAAAGCTCACCACGAGTTCCAACAGAAATTAAGTCAAGGTAGATACCAAAATCCCTTAAACTACCAAAATCAGTCCCATTCACGCTTGAATGCACCAAACCCTCCGACTAAACGTCAAAGAGATAGTAACAGTGGGCAGATGAAAATGGATACATCCGAAAATTTTCATCAGCAAGCCTCGGAACAAACAGAAGAAATCCATTCATAAAATTGATTATGAATGACGAAGTTCTAAAATGTGTCATCGACACAGGTTCAACCATAAATCTAATGAAAACAAACCGCTTAAATTTTCCAGTTTACAACGAAACATTAAAGGTTCACACCATAAATGGTGTTATTGAATTAAAACAAAGTATACGATTAGGAGCAAGCAAAATTTGTCCGAGCAAACAAAAATTCTATATTCACGACTTCTCAGAGCATTATGATGTTCTGATTGGGAGAGAATACCTTGAGGCATGTCAAGCAAAAATAGACTATGCACAAGGATCCGTAACCTTAGGAGAATTTAACTTTTGTTTTAGATATAACGACGAAGAGGTCGAAGAGGACATGACCGCACAAGAGTGCCTTGATCCACCCTCAACAGAGGACAGACCATTTAACTTCGCTATTAATAATGAATTAATAGAAAACAATGAGTTTAGGCTAGAGCACCTAAACTCAGAAGAAAAAGAAAAAATAAAAAAAGTTTTACATGAATTTCGTGATATCCAGTACCATGAAGGTGACAATTTGACTTTCACTAGTACAATTAAACACAAAATTCTAACAAAACATGAGGACCCAATTTACAAGCGTCCATACAAATATCCTCAAATATACGATGAGGAAGTAAATAAACAAATAAGCGATATGATAAAACAAAATATCATACGTAAATCCAAATCCCCTTACTGCTCACCAGTAATAATCGTTCCAAAGAAAAACGATGCATCTGGAAAGCAAAAGTTCCGGTTAGTCATAGATTACCGCAATCTCAATGAACTAACTATTAATGATAAATACCCTATCCCGATCATGGATGAAATATTAGACAAACTTGGAAAATGTCAATATTTCACAACCATTGATCTAGCCAAAGGCTTCCACCAAATCCAAATGGATCCTGGTTCAATACCCAAGACCGCATTTTCGACTAAACATGGCCATTACGAGTACACTCGCATGCCATTTGGTCTTAAGAATGCACCTGCAACGTTCCAACGTTGTATGAACAATCTCTTAGAAGATTTAATTTTTAAAGATTGTCTGGTCTACTTAGACGACATTATTATTTTTTCCACTTCATTGGAGGAACACATTTTGTCGCTACAAAAGGTATTTAAGAAGCTTAGAGAAGCTAACTTAAAACTACAGTTGGATAAATGCGAGTTTATGAGAAAAGAAACTGAATTTCTCGGTCACATCATCACAACTGAGGGTATAAAACCAAATCCCAACAAGATACAAGCAATTGTCAAATTCCCAATTCCAAAAACCCCAAAAGAAATTAAATCATTTCTAGGATTATGTGGTTTCTATAGGAAATTTATACCAAATTTCGCTAATATAGTAAAACCATTAACACTTAAATTAAAAAAGGGAGCAAAAATCAATATAAAAGACAGAGACTACGAACTAGCGTTTGAAAAGCTAAAAGTACTCATAACATCCGACCCAATTTTAATATACCCTAACTTCGAAAAACCATTTTCATTAACTACAGACGCAAGTAATATGGCAATAGGGGCCGTCCTTTCGCAAGAGCATAAGCCTATATGCTATGCAAGTAGAACTCTCAACGAGCATGAGTTAAATTATTCAACGATTGAAAAAGAATTATTAGCAATCGTTTGGGCCACTAAATACTTTAGGTCCTATCTTTTTGGTCGACAATTTCAAATCCTTAGTGATCACAGACCACTCGTCTGGTTAAATAATATGAAAGAACCTAACATGAAATTACAAAGGTGGAAGATCAAGCTAAATGAGTTTGATTTCCAAATTAAATACGTCCCAGGAAAAGAAAATTATGTGGCAGATGCTCTGTCCAGAATTCAATTAAACGAAAACTTCTTAGGCGAAGATACAATTAGCACAAGAGCAACAATACATAGTGCTCAAGAAGACAACAGTAACCATTTACAAATCACAGAAAGACCACTTAATTATTATAATCGACAAATAGAATTTGAAAAAGGAACCGAGAACGAAACAAAAGTTACGAATTACTTTCACAAAACCAACATAAAAATTACGTACAAAGACATGACTAATACGCATGCCAAAGAATTAATAAAAGAATACTTATGCACAAAGAAAAGTGTGCTATACTTCCACAACGAAGCAGATTTTCCAATTTTTCAAGAAGCCTACTTAGAAATAATAAGTCCGAATAATTCAACAAAGGCAATGAAAACTAGTACAAAATTAATAGACCTTCAAACATACGCAGAATTCAAAGAATTAATATTAAAAAAGCACAAAGAATTATTACACCCAGGAATTGAAAAAACTATCAATTGGTTCAAAGAAACCCACTATTTCCCAGATTATCAAAATTTAATTCAAAATCTAATAAATGAATGTGAGATTTGCAACATCGCAAAAACAGAACACAGAGATACAAAATTAACTTTCGAAATAACTCCGGAAATCGCTAATATCCGAGAAAAATATGTAATGGATTTTTACATAGTAGGAGATAAACAATTTTTATCTTGCATTGATATCTATTCAAAATTTGCATCATTAATAGAAATAAAAAGTAGAGACTGGCTAGAAACCAAACGAGCTATATTACAAGTGTTCAACCAAATGGGTAAACCCATCGAAATAAAGGCAGACAAAGACTCAGCTTTTATGTGTACAGCTTTACAATTATGGCTAAAATCAGAAGCAGTAAATATTAATATAACCACTAGTAAAAATGGTATATCCGACGTAGAACGATTTCATAAGACAGTTAACGAAAAACTAAGAATCATTAACAGCGACTCAGACGTCGAAAATAAACTTACAAAATTTGAAACTATACTCTACACGTACAATCATAAAACAAAGCACAAAACGACTAACAGAACACCAGCGGACATATTCATATATGCAGGTACACCAGAGTATGACACTCAAGCTAATAAAGAAAAACTAATAAATAACCTCAACAAAAACCGAAGAAACTTTTAACAATTTAATTGAACAAAGTAAAGAATTCAATAACCTTATACAAATCGAATACCTAGTAGAAAAATTAAACAGAGAAATAAACGGCTTAAAAATAGCCAAACGTAGCAAAAGAGGTTTAGTTAACATAGTAGGAACAGCATATAAATACTTATTTGGAACATTAAATCAAGAAGACAAAGCAGAAATTGAACAAAAAATAAGCAACTTAGCAGAAAACAGCGTTCAGGTTAACGAATTAAATTACATAATAGAAGCTATAAACAAAGGAATAGAAATCATGAACGAACTAGATCAAGAGAAACAAAAAGGAAAGAAATTAGATATCCTTATATTTAACTTACAACACTTTACAGAATATATAGAAGACATTGAGATGGGAATGCAGCTCACAAGATTAGGAATTTTTAACCCAAAATTACTAAAACATGACTATTTGTTGCATGTTAATTCTGAGAAATTGTTGAATACAAAAACTTCCACTTGGTTTAAATCAGATACAAACGAAATACTGATAATATCCCATATTCCTCGAGAAATAATAAAAAGCCCGGTATTCGAAATAATTCCATACCCGGATGAAAATAATAATATTTTGACAGAAATAGCTCATGAAAAATATTTTACCCAAGATAAAAAAGTTTATAGCAGAGAAACAAAAAAATTAATTAATAATGAATGTTTAACAGGAATTTTAAACCAAATAACATCAGAATGTAGTTATACTAAAATTTTGCAAAATTTTCAAATCAACTACATAGAACCAAATATAATTTTAACTTGGAATTTACCAAAAACTATATTAAACCATAATTGTATAAATAACGAAATAACAATAGAAGGAAACAATATAATAAAAATCTTTAATTGTTCATTGCAAATTAATGAAATTTCAATTTCAAACAATATGTTAGATTATACTCAAAGCATTTACGTAAGCAATGATGTTATAAAATTAGAACCACTTTCGTTTGTACAAACGAAACAAATTATAAATGCACATACAAAATTTAACAATGTATTCCAGATAATTACAATAACCATATTTGTAATCATATTAATAAGTTTAACACTGTATTTGACATATAAGTTCAAAAGCATACCTAAGAAATTAATTATAAAATATAAAAAACCCAAAGTAGAAGAAACACCTACAATAATAGGAGATATACCAATTGTAAAAGAAGAAAATGTTACACTATATCCAAACTTAAACACCTGAGGACAGGCACTTTTCTAATGGTTGGGGGAGTGACATATCCATAGTCGCACCCACCCTTTAACATATCTTAGCACATAAGCATAAGCACAATTATAAACATTTCTAATATTGTAAACAAAGAGCCTGGTGATAACATCGACATTGGTCAAGATCAAACTGTCCCCCTTTGGTAGACATAAACAATTCACCCTAAATATCACGCCACTGTCAATGTTCCCATCAGAGTACTATCCCACGCATAATTGCTGACGCAGCTCAAACTTCACTCAATTTTGACTCAAACTCTCTCAAAGCGAAGTTTGCTAAGCGACCGCAACAGTTAGATAAATCAGTTCTTATTCGGGAAGCAAATCTGAATGTACTCAACAAAAGTAGCCGTTAAGTGAAAATAATAAATTGAAATATATTTTTTTATAGTAACCTAACGTGTAAAACTTAATTATATATATATATATATATAGTGACATATCCATAGTCGCACCCACCCTTTAACATAACTTAGCACATAAGCATAAGCACAATTATAAACATTTCTAATATTGTAAACAAAGAGCCTGGTGATAACATCGACATTGGTCAAGATCAAACTGTCCCCCTTTGGTAGACATAAACAATTCACCCTAAATATCACGCCACTGTCAATGTTCCCATCAGAGTACTATCCCACGCATAATTGCTGACGCAGCTCAAACTTCACTCAATTTTGACTCAAACTCTCTCAAAGCGAAGTTTGCTAAGCGACCGCAACAGTTAGATAAATCAGTTCATATTCGGGAAGCAAATCTGAATGTACTCAACAAAAGTAGCCGTTAAGTGAAAATAATAAATTGAAATATATTTTTTTATAGTAACCTAACGTGTAAAACTTAATTGGCGCAGCCGGTAGGATACGTCGGGAAAAATTAAAGATCGCTAAAGGATAATTAATTCCCAGATCTAACGCACAATCGCGACCGAAAGTGTTGTCGGAGTGTAATAAAAATTTTCTCGAATACGTATCCGCACAAGAACCTTCGGGTCATTAGTAGCTTAATAATATTGACCCTTTGGGCAATAAAGCTACTACAGTTAATAACGACTGGCTTTGCATATCGTTTGATCCCTGCAATACGTTATTACTGAGTCTTTTTAAGACACACACACAAAAAAAAAAAAAAACATTTACACAATAATCCATCACAAACTTTAACTTAAAATAAAAGTGCAAAATCAAAGAACAATAAAGTTCAAACCTACAAACTCAAAACTATTCAAAAAAAAGTGTATTACACCAAGATGACAATGGAATTATCAGAACAACACCTCAACCAGGCCCTTTCACAACTTAGACAGGTGCCAAGCTTTGACGGATCAACGGATCAACTAAACGCCTTCATTAAAAGGATAGATTACATCCTACACCTGTATCCAACCCGAGATGTTAGACAACATAGCATCTTATACGGAGCCATCGAATTGCAAGTCACAGGAGATGCTCAGAGAATATCACAAAGGACAGCAGCCAACACTTGGCAGGAGCTGAGAAACGCATTGATTGAAGAATACAAAGTGCAGACACCATTTGAAGAACTCCTTCGACGCTTATACAACACGAATTACCAAGGAAACGTCCGTAAGTTCATCGAGGAGCTCGAGAATAAATCTTTTGTTATTTTAAATAAGTTAGCACTAGAAAATATACCTAGCAATACAACCCTTTATACAAATGCTATGAATAACACAATCAAAGATGTTATTACAAAAAAATTACCAGATAGGCTTTTCATGATGTTAGCCAGACACGACATTACGTCGACACAAAAACTAAAGCAAGTAGCTCAAAGAGAGGGATTATATGAAAATAGCGTTACTGAAAAACCTAAAAATAATAATGTTCAGGGAAATCCAAATAACAATCGTAGGAACATGGGAAATTATCAGCAAAATGCTAACCCAACCACCATTTCAAGTGGCTATTCCAACACGAATCAGAGTTATCACGCACAAAATAAACAGCATAATAAGTCCGAAGACAATCAGAAAGCTCACCACGAGTTCCAACAGAAATTAAGTCAAGGTAGATACCAAAATCCCTTAAACTACCAAAATCAGTCCCATTCACGCTTGAATGCACCAAACCCTCCGACTAAACGTCAAAGAGATAGTAACAGTGGGCAGATGAAAATGGATACATCCGAAAATTTTCATCAGCAAGCCTCGGAACAAACAGAAGAAATCCATTCATAAAATTGATTATGAATGACGAAGTTCTAAAATGTGTCATCGACACAGGTTCAACCATTAATCTAATGAAAACTAACCGCTTAAATTTTCCAGTTTACAACGAAACATTAAAGGTTCACACCATAAATGGTGTTATTGAATTAAAACAAAGTATACGATTAGGAGCAAGCAAAATTTGTCCGAGCAAACAAAAATTCTATATTCACGACTTCTCAGAGCATTATGATGTTCTGATTGGGAGAGAATACCTTGAGGCATGTCAAGCAAAAATAGACTATGCACAAGGATCCGTAACCTTAGGAGAATTTAACTTTTGTTTTAGATATAACGACGAAGAGGTCGAAGAGGACATGACCGCACAAGAGTGCCTTGATCCACCCTCAACAGAGGACAGACCATTTAACTTCGCTATTAATAATGAATTAATAGAAAACAATGAGTTTAGGCTAGAGCACCTAAACTCAGAAGAAAAAGAAAAAATAAAAAAAGTTTTACATGAATTTCGTGATATCCAGTACCATGAAGGTGACAATTTGACTTTCACTAGTACAATTAAACACAAAATTCTAACAAAACATGAGGACCCAATTTACAAGCGTCCATACAAATATCCTCAAATATACGATGAGGAAGTAAATAAACAAATAAGCGATATGATAAAACAAAATATCATACGTAAATCCAAATCCCCTTACTGCTCACCAGTAATAATCGTTCCAAAGAAAAACGATGCATCTGGAAAGCAAAAGTTCCGGTTAGTCATAGATTACCGCAATCTCAATGAACTATTAATGATAAATACCCTATCCCGATCATGGATGAAATATTAGACAAACTTGGAAAATGTCAATATTTCACAACCATTGATCTAGCCAAAGGCTTCCACCAAATCCAAATGGATCCTGGTTCAATACCCAAGACCGCATTTTCGACTAAACATGGCCATTACGAGTACACTCGCATGCCATTTGGTCTTAAGAATGCACCTGCAACGTTCCAACGTTGTATGAACAATCTCTTAGAAGATTTAATTTTTAAAGATTGTCTGGTCTACTTAGACGACATTATTATTTTTTCCACTTCATTGGAGGAACACATTTTGTCGCTACAAAAGGTATTTAAGAAGCTTAGAGAAGCTAACTTAAAACTACAGTTGGATAAATGCGAGTTTATGAGAAAAGAAACTGAATTTCTCGGTCACATCATCACAACTGAGGGTATAAAACCAAATCCCAACAAGATACAAGCAATTGTCAAATTCCCAATTCCAAAAACCCCAAAAGAAATTAAATCATTTCTAGGATTATGTGGTTTCTATAGGAAATTTATACCAAATTTCGCTAATATAGTAAAACCATTAACACTTAAATTAAAAAAGGGAGCAAAAATCAATATAAAAGACAGAGACTACGAACTAGCGTTTGAAAAGCTAAAAGTACTCATAACATCCGACCCAATTTTAATATACCCTAACTTCGAAAAACCATTTTCATTAACTACAGACGCAAGTAATATGGCAATAGGGGCCGTCCTTTCGCAAGAGCATAAGCCTATATGCTATGCAAGTAGAACTCTCAACGAGCATGAGTTAAATTATTCAACGATTGAAAAAGAATTATTAGCAATCGTTTGGGCCACTAAATACTTTAGGTCCTATCTTTTTGGTCGACAATTTCAAATCCTTAGTGATCACAGACCACTCGTCTGGTTAAATAATATGAAAGAACCTAACATGAAATTACAAAGGTGGAAGATCAAGCTAAATGAGTTTGATTTCCAAATTAAATACGTCCCAGGAAAAGAAAATTATGTGGCAGATGCTCTGTCCAGAATTCAATTAAACGAAAACTTCTTAGGCGAAGATACAATTAGCACAAGAGCAACAATACATAGTGCTCAAGAAGACAACAGTAACCATTTACAAATCACAGAAAGACCACTTAATTATTATAATCGACAAATAGAATTTGAAAAAGGAACCGAGAACGAAACAAAAGTTACGAATTACTTTCACAAAACCAACATAAAAATTACGTACAAAGACATGACTAATACGCATGCCAAAGAATTAATAAAAGAATACTTATGCACAAAGAAAAGTGTGCTATACTTCCACAACGAAGCAGATTTTCCAATTTTTCAAGAAGCCTACTTAGAAATAATAAGTCCGAATAATTCAACAAAGGCAATGAAAACTAGTACAAAATTAATAGACCTTCAAACATACGCAGAATTCAAAGAATTAATATTAAAAAAGCACAAAGAATTATTACACCCAGGAATTGAAAAAACTATCAATTGGTTCAAAGAAACCCACTATTTCCCAGATTATCAAAATTTAATTCAAAATCTAATAAATGAATGTGAGATTTGCAACATCGCAAAAACAGAACACAGAGATACAAAATTAACTTTCGAAATAACTCCGGAAATCGCTAATATCCGAGAAAAATATGTAATGGATTTTTACATAGTAGGAGATAAACAATTTTTATCTTGCATTGATATCTATTCAAAATTTGCATCATTAATAGAAATAAAAAGTAGAGACTGGCTAGAAACCAAACGAGCTATATTACAAGTGTTCAACCAAATGGGTAAACCCATCGAAATAAAGGCAGACAAAGACTCAGCTTTTATGTGTACAGCTTTACAATTATGGCTAAAATCAGAAGCAGTAAATATTAATATAACCACTAGTAAAAATGGTATATCCGACGTAGAACGATTTCATAAGACAGTTAACGAAAAACTAAGAATCATTAACAGCGACTCAGACGTCGAAAATAAACTTACAAAATTTGAAACTATACTCTACACGTACAATCATAAAACAAAGCACAAAACGACTAACAGAACACCAGCGGACATATTCATATATGCAGGTACACCAGAGTATGACACTCAAGCTAATAAAGAAAAACTAATAAATAACCTCAACAAAAAACGAACAAATTATGAAATTGACACTAGATACAAACACTCACCGTTAGTTAAATCAAAGACGACAACCCCGTTCAAGAAAACAGGAGAACTAAGACAAATCGACGACAAACATTTTGAGGAAACTAACAGAGGCAGGAAAATAACACATTACAAAACCAAATTTAAAAAGAAAAAGAAGACTAATCAAAGCAAATATAACAATTACAGGTCAACAACAGACAGCGATCAAAACATACAAGCACCAGCTTAAATTAATTATTATAATATTACTATCAATAACTGTAAACCATATAAATGCACAGAGTATTGAAATTAATCCTATCAAAGCCCATAACGGATATCTCATATTTAAAACAGGAACCATAGACATTCCGACAGATTACGAATTCCACTGTTTAACGGTTAATATAACAAAAACCGAAGAAACTTTTAACAATTTAATTGAACAAAGTAAAGAATTCAATAACCTTATACAAATCGAATACCTAGTAGAAAAATTAAACAGAGAAATAAACGGCTTAAAAATAGCCAAACGCAGCAAAAGAGGTTTAGTTAACATAGTAGGAACAGCATATAAATACTTATTTGGAACATTAGATCAAGAAGACAAAGCAGAAATTGAACAAAAAATAAGCAACTTAGCAGAAAACAGCGTCCAGGTTAACGAATTAAATTACATAATAGAAGCTATAAACAAAGGAATAGAAATCATGAACGAACTAGATCAAGAGAAACAAAAAGGAAAGAAATTAGATATCCTTATATTTAACTTACAACACTTTACAGAATATATAGAAGACATTGAGATGGGAATGCAGCTCACAAGATTAGGAATTTTTAACCCAAAATTACTAAAACATGACTATTTGTTGCATGTTAATTCTGAGAAATTGTTGAATACAAAAACTTCCACTTGGTTTAAATCAGATACAAACGAAATACTTATAATATCCCATATTCCTCGAGAAATAATAAAAAGCCCGGTATTCGAAATAATTCCATACCCGGATGAAAATAATAATATTTTGACAGAAATAGCTCATGAAAAATATTTTACCCAAGATAAAAAAGTTTATAGCAGAGAAACAAAAAAATTAATTAATAATGAATGTTTAACAGGAATTTTAAACCAAATAACATCAGAATGTAGTTATACTAAAATTTTGCAAAATTTTCAAATCAACTACATAGAACCAAATATAATTTTAACTTGGAATTTACCAAAAACTATATTAAACCATAATTGTATAAATAACGAAATAACAATAGAAGGAGACAATATAATAAAAATCTTTAATTGTTCATTGCAAATTAATGAAATTTCAATTTCAAACAATATGTTAGATTATACTCAAAGCATTTACGTAAGCAATGATGTTATAAAATTAGAACCACTTTCGTTTGTACAAACGAAACAAATTATAAATGCACATACAAAATTTAACAATGTATTCCAGATAATTACAATAACCATATTTGTAATCATATTAATAAGTTTAACACTGTATTTGACATATAAGTTCAAAAGCATACCTAAGAAATTAATTATAAAATATAAAAAACCCAAAGTAGAAGAAACACCTACAATAATAGGAGATATACCAATTGTAAAAGAAGAAAATGTTACACTATATCCAAACTTAAACACCTGAGGACAGGCACTTTTCTAATGGTTGGGGGAGTGACATATCCATAGTCGCACCCACCCTTTAACATAACTTAGCACATAAGCATAAGCACAATTATAAACATTTCTAATATTGTAAACAAAGAGCCTGGTGATAACATCGACATTGGTCAAGATCAAACTGTCCCCCTTTGGTAGACATAAACAATTCACCCTAAATATCACGCCACTGTCAATGTTCCCATCAGAGTACTATCCCACGCATAATTGCTGACGCAGCTCAAACTTCACTCAATTTTGACTCAAACTCTCTCAAAGCGAAGTTTGCTAAGCGACCGCAACAGTTAGATAAATCAGTTCATATTCGGGAAGCAAATCTGAATGTACTCAACAAAAGTAGCCGTTAAGTGAAAATAATAAATTGAAATATATTTTTTTATAGTAACCTAACGTGTAAAACTTAATTATATATATATATATATATATATATACATATATATATATATATATATACATATATATACATATATATAAACCTTATCACAGTTGATAGCCGAAGAGGGGAGAGTATGAATGTGTGTGTACATATGCCTGTGTGTGTGAATCAAAATTGACATTCATAAAGTACAGCAAAATATAAAATTTCCGCATTATGCAAACATGTTGATTGCGGCAATCGAAGAAAAAACATATTTATATATATATTTAAGTATTAATTAGTTTAAACGAAAAAGTAAAAACTGTTTGTTTTTGATGATTTCGATATGAAAATCCAGTGTCAGTTAAATTCATTTTATTTAATAAAAAATTCATGAAATAACAAAGAATATTTTTTCTTGCAATTGAATATTTTCTAATTTTCATAACTCTCTCTGCCCCCATATCCTATGTGAAGCATTTGTTGCAAAATAAATGCCGAAGTCATGCCGTAGCGTGAACTCCGCTTACGACCTCTAAACAAATGACCCGCGGCATGGGCTTGGGCATGGGCATGAGCATGGGGCTTGGGCAATTACTCGTATTGCTCCAAAATTGCCAATAATGAGACATGCAGCTCGCGCGCTTAGCCTCTGTAATGGATTGCCATGGATTGGTATCAATTGCAGGTCAATTCCTCAACGCCACGAAAATTTCACGCGCCGACAAGATAATCGTCGCACATAATGCCGGGATTCCCTAGTGTGCTGCAAGCAACTCCGAACCAAGTTCGAAAGGATCGTGCAACGCAGACAGCGTGTTGCCAGTTGCCAGTTGCCAGTTGCACAGTTGTTGCATGAACAAATTGCGGCTGTCTTGTGGCCCGTCGCTGCCGTTGCCAAATGACAAATTAGATATCGAAAATAACAATTTGATCGACAGGCGATCGCCACCGAAACAAGCCGAAAAAGTGCAGCAAAAGTACAAAAAAAAGCAAGGGTATAAAAAATAAAAAAAGATTGCCTTGCGATTCGAGCCGTAAGTCCAAATTGCCAGCACAAAATAAGCAAGGCATTTTTTTGATACCCTTGCAGCGAGTCTCACTGTTTTGTCATTAAATGTGTAACGCAGAGAAGGAATTTACGGCTACATAAAGTACATGTTGTCTCGTCACTCTAAGCCTACTTTCAAGAAACTACAACGAATGGATCCGTCTACTATATCATATAGATCGGTCAAAAATTAGAATCTGGCATGGAATAATAATTTGTGTTTTAAGAAATGTTGGGGGTTATTCAAATGGGATAGGTATGCCACATAGAAAACATCGGTCGAAGGCTTTTGAAATGGACCATTTTTCAATTCTCAGAACATGTAAGCCACATGTCTACAAGGGTATTTCATCTACGATCTGATACAGATAGACGTTCTATCCTGGCATTTTTTATTGCGGTTTGGGCAAGCGTATCCAAAGGAGTTGATGAAGGTGTTGATTTGATTACTTTTATGTAAGCGGCGCAGGCAGAGCTACAGCTTCAAAGATCTGTTGCAGTTGAGCACATTTTTCCAAATCGTGATCGCGGCAATGTTGGGATGGATCGATTCAGAGTCTGCCTTCAATTGTGCCGACTGATTGTGACGGACGGTGGAAGGGCAGGGAGTGGGTGTAGATTCTCTGCGCCTGCCCCGCGGCCGATACGTAAATGTGAAAAATGATTTGACTTTAATGGTCGCCACTGAGTGATCATCTGATCAGATGATCATCCGATGATCAGCACAGCCTTGGACTCGCTGTAGGTGTTAAGATTTTGTGACCAATTGGTCTGATAATCCACGGTGTTGCCACCTTCCGTCCGAGTTAACGGTTGCAACTATTTTGCATGCCATGCGATCATTTTGCCACCCGTCCCATTCCCTCTCCCTGTCTTAGTCTGTCTCTGTACAAAACTACGAACTGGAATCTGGCTAGGCAAATGATTGATTCGTTCTGCGGTGTTGGATTACGTGGGAATTTGGCTTGAAGAATCGAAGGTGTGTCTGCGCACTATTTTTCGTACTGCAAATTATTATCTTTACGAGCTGTAAATGAGTTATGGAAAATTAGTCGAATTACGTGTATCCAGAATGACCTAGAGTTAACCACGACTAATGCAATAATCCTTATGTATATTTGGGGCATATCATCTGGTAAACATTATTCACTTTTGCGGTGTTAACTTGCCGCAACTAATTGAGTTCCTAAGTAATAAAGGATTGATAGTGATAATAAAAATAAAATATTTCAAATATTTTTTTAAGTTGCTTGTATAAATAATTAAATATAAAATATAACATAAAAATATATATACACAGAACACCCCTAATGCTTGAAGACATGTATTATTTGCATGAGAGAATTGAAATATGAAATATGATGAAAAGAAATATAAATAACGCTTACAAAACTAATAATATTAAAGTAATACTTACATTCCACTTTCCAGGTACCTCTGCACCCACAAATTATTTGCTTTGGCATATATATATTTCAGCTATTTATTTAATTCTCTTAGCTATTTATTTAGATAATTTATAAGTTTGTGGTGTTTCGCTTGAAAAATTTATCAAATTAAAAAAAAGAAAAAAAAAGCAAACAACAAAGATTTATGCATGGCAAAGCTAAGCATAACTACTGTGTGTTGCTTGCAACACCACGCAACAAAGTGCCATATCGGACACACACACGCACACACACGCGTAGACATACACGCACACACAGGCTGACAGAGTGGCCCGCACAAAGCCGTCACAAAGACCCAAAGATATTAGTGGGCATTTTTCAATCCTTTGACGATGGTCAAAATAAAATATTATTTCGCGCGTTAATACGCAAAAATAAGCGACTGGTTGGGTGGCTACCACGGCTAGGCGGGTGGGCAGCCATGAACTGGTATATCCCACCCCCCCTCGACCCGCTCACTCTCTTAACCTGCTGGCTCTGATCCATGCTTTGCTGTTGTTTGGCCGAGAAGTTACGATGGGACGCTGCTTCGACTCTGGCAATTGCAACGTGAATTTGTGACTCGTTAAGAGCGCGTGGCACTGGTCCCGGGGGCAAGGATCGGGTTAGGCAGTGCCCGCTGCCGGCTGCCTCTACCGTGGCCGGACCGTCGCCATGGGTGGGCCTCCGCGCCTCTGATGCAAAACGCTTTTGACAATTTGTACTTGTTGCTGCAGCGGCTGCTGCGCGTTATAAATTATTAAAATAGAAAATAGCATTCAATTTCGATTTTTTGGCATGCGGTGTGAAATATGCGTAATTGAAAAACAAATTCCTCCATTGCCTTATTTATGACTTGTGAAAATTGCCAAGATATTTATTGCGACTCGCCCCACCTAGCCAAGCTATTTGTTGGCTCTGCTAATTAAATTATGAAATGCGTCTGCGAAAAAGGCAAATATCATGCACTACGCAATCCCGTAACCCCTGCTGCACCCCCTCCCCCTCTCAAAGATGTAAAAAGGACCACATGTCCGATTAATTTTTTGGGTGTATTCAATTTCATGCGCTTACAATAGATTTTATGTAAATTCTCGTATTGTGACAAAACAGGGAAGCACACGCACGCACACACACATACGCACACATTGCGATGACATTTAGACAAAACATAAGCGTCGAGCGAGGGGGTTAAGCTGGCGCGGCGAGGTAGGGGTAAAGGCGCTGATGTGCCTAATGAAATTGGACACCGTCGTTGTCCACTTTGTGCCCCTTATTGCCAAGCATTTTGGCATAAGTTTGAGCCACATAAATTAATGTATCGTGCGCATGTCGCTGGCGGGACAAGGAAATAGAATATGCGAGACAGCGAGCGAGAAAGAGAGATAGAAAGATGGAGAGATGTGTGTATGGAGATAGCAACCCGAAAATGATGCAAATCACAGACAGAATCTGTGCTGACATCGCCTGCATATGCAAAATGTTTAACCCTTAATTGGCCCATACGGCCGAAGCGACATTCTGTGGCCACCGGCCGCTCACCTATCGCTGACATTGATAGCCATCGCCGGAGCCAGAGCCAGCGGCAGCGACTGATTTGAGATATGAGCCCCCGCCGTCAACTTTTTCAATTACCCAACAAACTGGAGCTGGAGCTGAAGCTGGACCTGAATCTGGTTATGTGTGGGCAAGTGACTCTGTCTCTAATTCCCTGCTCCGACCATGCCCCTGTATTGTTGCCCTGGCGCTGGCGTGAATTATCTGTGCAAACAGCCAGTGACAGGCGTTGAATTGCCACAGTTCTCGTTCTCTGCCTCACTGCCCCCCACACTGATCCTCCTGGCCAGCAGCCTAATCCGTGTCCAGTGGCAGTTTGTCGCATAATATGTTAATCAGCGCTCCCTGACATGTCACAGCCACATTTTGCAGCGCTTGAGTACCATAAAAATTGCGGGTGGTTTCACAATTGCCAACAAACAATATGAAACGATGTTATGGGCGGTAATTGTAGATTTCTGTTCATTCGAAAGGATAGGGGTATTAATAGAGCATATGAGACGTAGAATATAGAGTTATATGATGTCTCAGCATTTTGACCTTTCAAATATAAGATATAACATTTACGTATACATATACATATAGTTTAATTTTTATTATAATTATTAAATAATGTTTATGTATAGAGGGAATACAATTATTATTTTCTTAGTAAATTCTTTATTAACTGTCGCTTCGCCGTAAGCCTCTTAGGTTATAGATCTAAATATGTTCACGTATCAACTTTAATTTAACATTTATTTCATATAGAAAGAAATTTTGTTTATTTTTTTATTATTTAAGATTATCCTATGTCAAAATATTCTCATTTGTTTTTATAGAGCATAAAATATAATTCGTTTTTTTTTTTTTAATAATTTTTATATGTAACAAGCAATCGGTCTGAGACTTGAAGATCATAAAGATTATATTCAAATACTTAGGATTAATTGCAAATAATTTATTTTTCTATTTCTGGCATTGTTTACCCAAGGCCGAGAAATGATCAAGAACTCGTGGTGAGAAATCGATAATTGTTAAATTTGAAAAATTAAGTTAAGTAAAAACGAGATGGTAAGGGATCTGTGATATGTGAGAATAGTGCATCTCAAAAATGTTGAGTTTGTTGGAATAAATAATAATAACTTTGAGGTAAATTGGACAAAACTTAAGAGTGCACCAAAAAAATCTTAGAATCGCATTTCTACCGAGGATGCTTTGATTCAGCGAAGAATGTGAAACACGTCTCACATGATTTTTCATATAGATCTTTAAAAATGAATTTGAGCGCGAAACGTCATTCACCAAATCTTTGACCCCCATTTCCAAGAGGGAATATATTTTTCGAAAACTGTGAAACACTCGTCAAACGAATTTGAACAACGATGGTACGCTTAAAACTTTGATACTAACGTTTTTCACGATTTTTCATTTTTCCATTTTTGTGTTATCGTGTCACATACAGTAACAACAAATTTCAGCTTCCTAACTCTTACGGTCTGAGCTGTGCGTTGATCACCAATCAGTCAGTCAGTCCGTCAGTCAGGACAAACAGTTTTATATAAAGAGTTATATATTTTACATTATGCGATATATCTGATAGCGAGGTCCGATGTAGATAAGGTTTTGCAAATATGAAGGCAGTATAGTGAGCATAACAACCCTTTGAATCTTATTGAGTTTTAAATTTGTTATTAAAGAGCATACATCGCCTTTTTAAAACACTAAATGAAAAAAGTCGCTGGTTCGAACTTAGACTTGCTTTCATATGCGTCGCTTTTCGAGGTCGGTTTCCACAAATTTCTAGCTACAAGCAGGCTACTTATATCTTAAAATAAATCCTTGCCCCTTCCCCTTCGCTTCCTGTAATTGCTGGAGAAAAAATAATACGAAAATATTTATACTCAATCTGTCCTGTTACAGTTACACGCATCCATTTTGCATGTCCATATTTTACGAGACGTTCGCTGCTCCGATTAATAAGCGGACGCGCACACAATAAAAGCCAAAGGGATTTGGGTGAAGGGGAGGTGTTTGTTGGATTTTTTTTTTGGCAATAAATTGGCATTTAAATTAATACAATTTGAATTATGTGGCCTGTAACGGGCAATGGGGCAAAAGCATGGCGCAGCCCCCCACAGCGTTAATTTTCAATCAAAATCGCACATCCGCGAAATTATCATGAACTCAGCACAACAAAGTCGAGTGTGAGTGCGTGTGTGCCCTGGGAGATTATCAAATTGATTCCAATTAACACTTGCCACTGCATCAAAGCTCCAGTTCAAGTCAGGTATGCAAACCTTATAAATATTTCACGTTTTTACGGTTAACAGAGCCACAACAAGATCCGGCCAAGTGAAGGTCCCAAGATCCATTCTTGCGGGGAGCGGAAATCAAGTTTATGGCGGTAAACCCTTTTCTTTTTTTCGATTTTTCATGTTTTTTTTTTTGGTTTTTGCCTTTTTACACCAATCTCCAAGCCCGCACATAAGTTAAGCGCACTTTGTCGTTATTCGTAATTCGAATTGACAAACGTTCGTGAAGCAGGGGCCTTTCCCTGCCGCCCGCTTCACAGCTGACCAGGCGTTTTCACAAAGTCCTCTGGCGCAGCTCGTGTGAAATGATAAATATTCCATAATTTCGCTTGGCATTCAATTTCGATTTGTGTGACACATAAATTACGAATTAACGCTTCAAGCTCAACGCCAACCAGATCAGTGCAGCGGGGCGGAGTTGGCAGGAGCTCAGGTTGGCCCAGGGGCCTCTAGTGGGTCACGGGTGGGCAGGCAACAACAACAACAACAATGACAGCAACAACAACAACAACGACTCGGCATTTTTCGATCAATTTGGTAGTTGCACATGCGTCGGACTTATAAATCAAGCAAATACCCTACACTTACGCGCTTAGCTTTATCAACTATTCACTTGGTATTAATTTTGACATCTTTCCATTGGATTGTGTCGTTGAGCTGAAAGTTAACTTATTCAAATCATATCTTACATATAGTCTATATTTTCCGTTAAATTTAAAATGAGTTCCAAACAGAGCCCATTTCTATCAAAACAGATTCTTTTAATATTCATATTCTAGACATTTTCTTGGCGCTTTGACTGCTGGGCAAATTATGTTAGATCTTGAAATTGTACAACTGTAAAAAATTTAGAGTAATGATAATAAAATTCTCATTAGTTAAACCTTTGTAAAGTACAAATACTTAGATATGACATTAGAAAAATAAATTATATAAATAAAATTAAAACCATTTATATGAATAAAACAAGTAAGAGGTTCTAGTGGGGAGCTCCCGACTAGAAAATCTTACTTGTTTTATATAAAAACTCAAATATTCTTGAAAAATTATTTTTCACGTTCAAGCTAGGATATATATATATATATTGGCTTTTTACTTTCATCAACTTGACTTCCGTTTCAAAATTGCACTAAAAAAATTAATGCAAATACACTCGAAATACAAAATTTGAAATTTGCCAAAACTTTTCCCACTTATCTGTGTATAAAAAGTAAATTAGAGTAGCCCATTCTTATCTTCTGGATGCATCCGAAAAACTTAATTAACTTGAAATTCATTAGAGCCAAGTTAAAATCATAAGGCCAAGAATAAAAGCACGGCTAAAGTAAAAACAAAATAATTTTCTTAGCAAAGGATTTCCTGGCGCCCTTGCCAGCTAACTTCCTTGAAACGCAAAATGTTGGGGAAATTCGTGCCGAAAGAAGTTCAAAAGTGGCATTTAAGACGCAGCCACAGCAATGAGGCATACGAAAAGTGAAAGATACGCACAAAAGATGATTAATAATCTCAAAGGCACACGCTTCACATAGAGAATTCGCTCCCCTTTCTCCACCCACTGCTCCCACTCTGCTACTTGCCTGTAAATCGAAAGAAAAGCACGCGGAAAATCTGCTGTTTCCTTTTGGACCTGGCGCCAAGACAAATGTCCTTGCTGCGTGGTCGCTTTTACAGTTAATTTAAGTTGGCAGCGCCCAAAACGGATGCAACTCCTGACTGTGCTACCCCCCCCCCCCCCCCCTACATCCCCACCATTCCCCCTCAGACCCTAAAAAATGATTTTGTCAACTGTTTTCGACTGATAAAATTATTAGCTTCTCTTTGTTTCACACCCTGCAACAGAGCTTGAAAAAAAACGTTGCGTCGCGTTTTGCCGCATTTTTGTATTAAAATGCAAATTTTTGGTTAATTTTGTTGTTTCTGTTTTAATCAGCGGCCAAACAGGGCGACGCCGCTCTTCTTCCCGTACAAGGAGAAAAAGCTCATCCATTTACCAGCCGGAACACATCCTGTATAGCGGTTGCACTTGGCTGATGATGAATAACCTCGGCGTATGCTTCGCGCACCCTTATCCCCTCTAGGCCATTGCAAACAGCAGCCCCCTAGTAATACCTTTGGTTTTCAGATTGAAGATTTGTTGCATAACCTGCGGCTATATTTTTAATTTTCAGTTCTTTATTGTAACTGCTGATTGTTTTTTTTTCTTTAATTTTAATTAGCCTGCCCCGTAAACTAGGAATCATAAGTATTATAAAAAGTAAAGTTGTAATAAGAATTTATTTTAGTTATTCGTTCTACTTTTTGTTGACCATGTTCTCCAAAGGTTTCAATTAATTATATATTTTATAGTTCCAACGAAGAGCTCCTCCTTTGTTTATTAAAGAATAGCTTTAAAAGGTCCGTTAAGATTTAAGCTACATTAATTGTGCGGACTGCAATTTATTGAACAACTTATTTTAGCTAAAGCACAACGAGAAGTTTGCCGAAGTAGCTTTAGACATTAAAAGTTCTTCGCAGCTTTAATATAAATTTATTAATAGGCATGGAAGCTTTTAAAACATTATTTAAATCTGAATTGAGATATTGATTGCATTGACTTTGCTCCAAATGAAACACTCATATAAATGTTAGATGCTTAATCTTTATATTGATGTCAGATTATATAATGCCTGAGCAAATGCCGATTCGTATCTGTTTACTTGGTTTGCTCCAATTTGACTGCCCAAATTCACAAGCTTATCTATCGGGGCAGGAGGCACTTGAAGAACGCGACATTGTATGGGCCTCTGCCTCGAGTCTCACATAATAGACATAAACAATTAAACTCATTTGACGATTAATTACGCGTCACTACTAAATCGCGTGCCGTCGACGACGCCAGCACAATGTGTGCTATCAAAACAACCAGCAGCAGCAACAACAACAAAAACAACAGTGGGTTGTTCTGGCTGGCAAAGAACAAATTCATTTGCTGCTAAAGACACTGGAGGCGATCGGAACTTGCATGTCGTGTCATAATCTAGATGAATGCATAATTGCATGCCCCGACATGCGGCACCCAGGCAAGCCATAACCCCGCCTACCCCCCTCCTCTAAAGCACCCACAGCCAACGACCTGCTATTTGCGGTTACGTGTTCCTCATCTAATGGGCTTAAATGTCAACCAGCATATAAGTGTACCCGACTCTCAGGCCGCCAAGTTCCAGCACTTGTGCTGTGTCTATTTTCAAAATATTTTCATATACTTTAATAGAGAACATATTTTATTTTCCGAGCCTTCTACGAATTTTCCTCTAGGCGCACATGCAATTAATGAATAATTACTTAGGCAGCAACCCTCGAGCAAACTCATTCAAGAATACAACCTACGTTGCCTCATCAATGGCTATTCACATAGCTGACCTAAATTATTCAATTCATTTTTATTTATTTTTAATTTTTTGATTTGTTGCAATATTTCGCTGTCTCGCTCTATCAATATAGCACACTCCCTCTATTTCTCAGTTCATTCCGGGCATGTTAAAGGGGTCTCTGCTTGTTGATTGTTTGTTTAACTATTTATTCTAATTTGACCCGCTTTTTTCTGGCCGCGTAACATTCTCACATTTGGGGTCGCTCGCAGTTCCGATTACGGAATAACTATTTGTAAGATATGAGGGAGCCGATCGCCCGTTTACCCCGTTTTTAATTGCTCTAACAATGTCGCCCGATGCTCGGCGCTTAAATGATGAATCACTTTTTCATTAAAATTTGACTTTGAGCGTGACCCTCATGTTCTTGCCGTTGACTTCAATGCGGCTAATGTGAGTAAATTGCTTTGCCACTATGAAAAAATAAAGAAGATGAGAAAGAGAGAGAGAGAAAGAGAAAGAGAAAGGGAGAGAGAGAGAAAGAGAGAGAGAGAGAGAGAGAGAGAGGGAGAGAGAGAGAGAGAGGGAGAGAGAGATACACATCCGTAGCATAACTTGATGTGAAAATAGTTTATAGACAATACTACAAAATCTAGAATATAATTGTAATTCAACTTTTATTTTCGAAGAGCCTAAGAAAATGTGGTCGGAAAAAATCGGTGAAGGCTAAGACTGTCATCTCATCTAATCACGATCATTTTTCATTTCTGTTTTTTTTTTTTTAAGGTAGCATGCTCTTGCTCTCTTTGTAAATAATAACAAAAATATATATAACAACTTTCTGGTTCGACTCATAAACACCTAAGGCAAGCACTTACAAAGCCCATTTATAAGGCTGAGTTTTCTTAAATGTTTCTCATTAAAACTAGCTCACACTTAGAAATCAGAATTTAGGTGAAATTCTGTCATTCATATCCAAAAGGATTCAACTGCTAAGCGCACTTTCCCTAACAGCTTAGCCAAATCTTTGAACAATGCAGCAATTTATTAATCACTTAAGACTCATTCAAAAACAAGTCTTGTTTTTGCACTTTTAACGTGAAACAGCTAAAATAAACAGCAACAATTAAGCAGCTGTTCTTGTCAATGGATTCGTGCTTGAAAATGCGTTCAGACAAAAATGATAAAGATAAAGAAGAAGAAATCAAACATATATGAAAGAAAATAAAACATCTTACACATTACTACCAAAATTCAAAAGCCGACAATGAAAATGTGTCAAAAGTTATTTAAGCACAGTTGCAACCCGCAATGCAAACATTTAAGTTGAAAGCTTCAAAGAAAACAAAGCAAAATTAAACTTCTGCTTCCCACAAATTCAACAGGAGAGGATACCACAGGCATAAGCTCAAGCACAGAATCTCTGAAAGAAGGTGCCACCGAGCAGCTGCTACGGAATATACTGAAACCAAGCTCATTTGACTTAAGTTCCGGCAATAATTTATTTGACAAAATTGAGAATGATATAGCTTTGTTATCCATCAACCTGCACAAGCAAATCGAGCAGCTGCCTTAACCTAGCTCAATGCGATTTCAGCTTACCAACTTTGATTTGGTGTTGCAAGATATGCTGGCGCGGGAATAGAAACTAAATAGCGATCAGATTAAACGCCTTCAAAAAAAAATCAACTTCTTTTAGCGAGAGCAGTACCATAGCTCTCTGGATATTGATAATAGTCTCTCGCCGTGCTGCCCCGTTTGTCGAGTCTGAACAGCTCATTTAGCAGCCTGAATATCTCTCAGTCGAAAACGCCGCAAGAGCTGCAGCATGTGGAACTACTCAAAGCACAAGGTATCTATCAACAAACTCAACTTCTTGGACATGCAATTGGCCTACTTGAATGACACTCTGAACGCGCAGCTGCATAAACTAGCTAAAACCGTCACGCATTTAGCTCCAGAGCTAAAGGTAATTGACAAGGCTCTGGAAGATTTGGGTGTCGCTCAGAAACGCATCAATTAGAGTTGATCATTTGCGATAAGTGGAACGCTTTCCCAACAAAACCAAAAGACGTACACAAATCTATAAATCTACTAATCCGAATCATATATCAGCAGCTAAAATCTATCGGGATTCTCCACTAGGAACGCAAGCTAAAGTCCAGATAATAAAGCAAACCTAGCGTTCCCTATTCATTCCCAATCCAGAATCCGCAGAGAATTACGTTACGGATAAAACATTTCCATCAGAGTCTTTTACGCATGATTAGTCGTCCCTAACATACCAAGTCATGGAAGCGCTTGAGCCTCATGCTATACTTAAGCCCTGTGTTTAGTCCAGTAAACCCGTTGAAGTATTTCTTCTCGAGGAACTACAACCACAGCATATCTTTGTTAACAATGATGAATATAATGAATGTTAAAAGAATGTTAAAATTGATGGAAACGGCAGCAGCCACTCAGATACGATATTAAAAAGTCCCGGAATGAACAGCCCCTGCAAACTTATAATAGTCCACAAATTATGTCCAGGTCTAATAAAACATATGATGATAAAGGAAATATCAGTGGCTACACACAGACACAATTCACAATCGGTGGGCCCGACTTGCAGTCAGTCAGAAATTCATCACAAATTGAATTTTAAAACATTTATTAATGAGTTAATTGTATTTTTTTATTAAATAAAGTATAAAAAAAAAGCGCACAGAAAACAGTCTAAAAACTAATTTTACAAAGCATTTCGATGCACAAATATTTGAACAAGAGTCTTTGCTTATCTCCCCAATATTTATTTGTGATCTCAAGAAAAGTCTGTAGGCGCCATTATTTTTATTAGAATCCACGTTAAAAGCCGACAAAATCGAAGCATTGACTCGGCAGAGATTTAAATAGCGTCCAATCGTAATAAACTGAAATCGAATGGACTACAAATTGTTCAGCGACGAGTTCGAGTTCAAAACCAAGCTGAAGTTAAAGTCAATGTCAAATATGCCAGCTATTTGGTGGCTATCAATTTACAGACAAGAGCAAAGCGTGAAGCAGCCAAATGAAACTGATACCAGGCGAATTGTAACGAGCGCAAAGAGTGTGATGGTGAATGAGAGGGGTTAGGGGAACTGTATATGGTAGGTGGCAAGTAGACAAAAAGTCCCAGGAACAAGCGCAACATGAATGAACCTTTTAACATACTTGTAGTTACTAATTCCAAGCGACAGGCGACACACGGAAAAACAAAAGAAAACAAAACGTATTTTTCATTTGTTTTCATTGTTGGCCATTTATAAAGCGGGCGAGGCGGGGCAACGGAGGGGTGCAGGGCTGGGGGTAAAAGGATAAGACGAAGACCCGAACAAAGTTGTATCAACAAAGTGACCAAATCACTGGGCAATGGTAACGGCTACCAAAGCAGCATCAGCAGCATCAGCAGCAGTTGTGGTTGTTGTTGTTGCTGGTATTGTTCTGGTTGTTTGCCAAACAGATGCTATGCGAAGGTGTTGCCTTGCCCGCATATATATACCTATATATACACATATATCGACGGGGCTATTCAGTTGTTGCCCGGGACTCGAAAAGTTTTCAGGCACACGACCGTTTTTGGCACAAGCGATGCAATAAATTATCAGCTGCAGAAGGAGTCCCAAAGAGAGCGAGAGGGCAGTCGACAATGGCACTCGAGTGAAAAGAGATGGCAACAACAACATCAATTGACAAACGTGAAAGACCAAAAACAAAACAAAAATCGAACTCGAGCTGGAGAATGGCCAGAACAGTGTACGACAAAACAAGACAAAATGCAGCCACAATAAACACTGGACAACATGCTGCGACCCCGAAGCTATAGCCTGAACCCAAATCTCAACCTGGTAAACGGGGCTCTGCTTTGCACCGCTCTTATCGAAGCCAGAAGTCAGTCGGAAGCAGCCGCACACCAGTCCCAAATGACAATTTGAGGGCAAAGTCAATGAGCGCCTTCCTGCACCCAGTTGTCCAGTTGTCCCCTCCGTTCGTGTGGAGTGGACAAAGGAGGATCCCGGCGCGTTCCATATCAAAACATGAATACAACGACAGCTAACAAAACTCTCAACATGCGTTGAAATGTTGAAATGCTAAGAAATATTTCTGCCACAGTCGACGGGAATGAATCGAAACATGCAACGACTCAAAATGTTCTTTGCCAATAAAAATAAAACAAACCAGGAATGAAAATTGAACCCAAATAGGGGCGAAGTTTGCATACTCTAGCTGAGAATTAATGTATGCGCGATCTTTCGGTTTGGAGGAGGTAGTTGGGCAACATAAAACATTTATTTTTTATAAACATTTTAATTACGAATATTTTGTATTGAATAACAATTAGATTTTTTAACTTATGTCCACTTTCATTAATTATCTTTGGAAAACAATATTTTTTACAATGCTTATCAACTTTTGGTCTTATGCTGACTACACGATACTCAACTTCACAGAAACACAGATTTTGAATATAAATCGCAAGGGTATACATGAAACGTTAAGAATCAAATCACATGTCTTATAAGCATCGCGGAGGAGATTTAAGACTTTGTCACGTGGACATAGTAGCATATTTCGGTAGACCGTTAATAGGTGAATAGGCTTATTGGCCTAAAGCCCATAATAAATGTAAAATAAATAGTATCGATCGCCTTAGCTTATTACAGAAATCGAAAGGTGCACATATCGTTCGACTCTAGTTTAGCTATAGGAACTATCGAAAGCTGAGCATACTAAAAATGGGGAAAATACCTTCAATAATTGAATAATATATTATAATAAATATAATATATGCATATAAAAGAATAAGTCCTTACAGTTCAAAGCTGTAAGAGCTGAAAATATTGAACCATCAAGCGCGAAGTCGCCGGTTCAAATGTACCACTTTCAAATTATCAGAATTTTATATTCAGTTATCAAACTTCTTTTTATACAATATAACATATAAAATAGTATAAATTTATATAAAATATATATAAAATAAAACAATATCTTTCCCAGATTAAACCAGATTAGAATAACGGATTAATATAAGCATGCAACCATATATTAATATTATAACGGTTTAAGGGTTTTATAATAATGCTTAAAGCTAAAAAACGTTATAAAAAAAATAAAGGGTTTATGTTTAGAATGGCGTGATTAATTTTAAACTAATTGCAATTATCTTTAAAAATGCCCAGCACTTTATAATTTAGCCGATAGCAAAAGCGGAATGAAGTAGATAAAGAGAAATAATAAGCAAAACAGATAACTGGTAAATGACTTGAGGTTTTAGCAGCCATATAAACCTAGCTAAGTTTGATTCAAGCAGAAATAATAACAACAGCAAGCAATTGGAGTCTGTCTCTCTCTCTCTCTCTCTCTCTCGCTCGCTCCCTATGGTTGCATGTCGTATGCTGCATGCCCCAGTGCTGCTGCTTCATGCTGCCTGCTGCCTGATGCATGCTGCTGCTGCATGCTGTGCGCGATTCATGTTTGGTGATTAAAGTAAAGTTCGTAAATTTACAGTTTTCATCAAAGAGGCGACTTTTAGTGGACTGGACTCACCTTTTGGAGTGCAGCAAAAACAACAACAACAACAACAACAGCGTCAGCACCGCAGAGAGTTCAAGCCCGGGTGACTGTGACGTTGACTCTGTGGCGACTCTGACTGTGAGTTGACTCGGGCAGCAGAGCTCTAGAGAGCTCGACTCCACATACACTCGCTCCTTTGGCTTTTTTTCTAAACTGATTTCCAGCAATAAGCATTAGCTGAAAATTGCAATTGTTTTGTTTTTTTTTTTTTCCTAGCTAGCTAGCTGACTGGCTAGAAGTGCGCTGCGCTCCGCGGGGGAGTGCCTAAGAGGATACAAACCCAGCGCGGGCACGACTCCACAACGAGGCATGGGCACTAGCACTGGCCCAGGCACATCATCAACTTCGACAGCGAGCGCAGCCCCAAAAGAAATCCAATTGTATTTAACGAATTTTTGAGTAACCCGAAAAGCATCTGCGGATCGGCTGGCGATGGCGATGGCGATGCCAGGCTAGCAAAGCCGGGCCTGGCCTGGCCTGGTGCGCAGTGCCGTGAATCATATGGACACCATTAAATGGGAAAGGCTATGGCAAAGGCAATCACCAACACGCGTCAATTGCGCGCTGTGTGAGACCGAGAGCGTAAAATGGGCAGTGGTGGGGGGCGAAATAAAAGAAAAACTATGAAAACTGTGGAAACGGCACAAGGCGAACGGGCAAAACTTTGATTGCAGACGCTGTGCTCAAATCTGGCCGCGTTTTTCGCTGGAAATGCGCAACAGATGCTTCTGAGATTTGGACAACAGCTTGGGTGTGAACCTCTATAGCAACGCAAGAAGCTTGTCATTGGAACTGCAAAACCGCAAGCATTAATAAAACCTAATACAACATTAAGGCACGGATCTGTTTGGGACCAAAAACCCAATCAGATCTCTCGATAAGTGCACTAAATAAGCTGCTCAAAGTGTGGGTAATAAATGTAATTTGAATTTCGCACACACGGCAACAACTGTTGCTGCTGCTGCTGTGCCGACAACATTACTTAATTGCATTGCCAAGGATATCACCAGGCAATCGATCGTCACGGATTATAAACTTGTAATAGAACCCGCTCGGCAATCATATCTCAGCATTAAATTATGCGTGGAAAGGGCTTCGCTTGTTGCTGTTGGGTGTTGCAGTTGCCCGTTGCTGTTGCCTGTACCTGTTGTTGTGGCTCATTGGACAGGTGTTGATTGCTCCGGTCAGGCTCTGGTTTGCCAATTTATAGCCCCAGCCGCCGCATCTGTCGGTTCGATTAGAATACGCTTGCAGCATCAACTGTTGCTGCTTGCTGCCGCAAGTTGTTGTTGCTGTTGTTGCTGCTGTTGCTGATGCGCATGCACTTGCCGGGCGAACGTATTGCAAATTATTACAACTTGTACGTGACTCAAATAACGACAAAAGCCACACGCAAATTTGCGTTGAATTGAGTTGGATACAGAAATTGATTAGGGACATGAAAAAATAACTTGAATGCATGCAGCCGAAAATATCAAAAATATAGCCAGAACATTTCACACTCTTAATAGAATCGGAAGTAGTCACATATTTGTATGCAAGTTAGTGTGGTCTAATTTGGAGTGACTGACTCAGACTGATTGACCCTGTGCTCAGCTGTGAACGGGCAAGGCTCGATAGATTCAAAAATGATGAAGATGCTTTCTTTTGACTGTAATTCATATTTGTACAAAAGCTACCTTACAGTCAAATAAGGCAGCATTAGCATTTATCTTCAACTGGCGTCAACTTCGAGCTGATTCATTCTCAAATTCCGGGTTCAATTAATCTACTTTATTTTGCTAAACTTACAAATTGAACAAACTTTGCAGTTCAATTGCAGCAACATGACTTTATTTATTGTTGTTGTTGCTGCTGTTGATTTTTGAGGCTGTTGCTCGCATTTGAAAGACAATCAGTGGAGCGGCAGCAACTACTGCACCACCGTCATCGAGCAATGCAATTTGCTTAAAATTTGAGTTCAGCTGCGGGTCAGGCAACTGCCGGCTACTGAATTTCAGCGGAGGGCGCTACAAAAATCTATTTGCTCAAATCGCGCATTAAAAATTGTTTTTGATAAAAATCGCAGTCCCCAACAACAACAATAACAACATCAACAAGAAGAAACGAATTTTTTTATTCAAACAATAACGTGCCAAAAATTTGCTACTGCATTTTAAATATTTATAATCTCGAGTTTGTCGTCATTGCACGCCCCAAACCGCATCACACCGCCCCCTCCCCATTCCCGTCAACCTCGGCTGCTCAGTTGAAGCTGTCTGTGGCTTTTATTAAGTTTGTTTTTGGGCGCACGTTTTAGTTGTAGTCGCAAAAATTTGACTTGAACATGAAAAATATGTTGTTTAGATTTTAATTTGTAGATAGACAACAAGTAGACTTAATTATTATTTTTTGTATGCCATTTTTTTGTATGCCAATGTCGGCATGGATATACATAATACATTAGGAGGCCCGCATTTTGAGGGCGGACTCTACCCGACTGTTTCATTTTGGCCAACTTTCAATGGGAGAAATTTTCGCGAAAAGACTGAGCATAATCATTTCCCAGCAAATCTATGCGCATCTCCCACTCGATGCTATGCAAATTTAGCTTGTATTCACCGAATTAAGCACAAGAATGCCAAAGACTGAGAGAGCGACAGAGATAAAATGAGAGAGAGAAGGAGAGAGAGAGAGAGAGAGAGAGAGAGAGAGAGAGAGAGAGAGGAAGAGAGAGAAAAGAAACCGAGGTAAGCAGTAGCTGCAGTTGGGTAAGGTAAACATATTTTCCATGTCGATGCCATCGATTGCGTTATGCAAAATATATGCAAATGCCATAAATACGACTACGAAACCAGAGAGAGACCAGACCCAAGCGGACCAGACCAGACCAGAGACCCAGGTCCCGAAAAAGAGCCCAAAGTGACGCAGCAAAGGGAAAACTGTTTTTCCGCAGAATCGTACATTGTTGTTGTTGCCGCTGCTGCTGTTGCTGGCTCTTTGATACTTCGCGATGCCAAGATTTGTGAAATTTATCGGCCAAGTGATTGGTTAGGAGTGGGTGTGTATACCCAGACGAGGGGGGTGTTACCATCTATAGCTGTACTGTGTCTTCTCGGAACGGTAGTTAGTGCCTCGTCTTGAATAATCGACGACTTTGACAACATTTGAATATCGCTTGGTAGTCACTTCGATTGTTATTGTTGTTGTTGCGAGGCGAAAATTGAGTTGGTGAAAGAATAAATCTGCACAATCACGATGTTGAACCCATCTGTCAGGCGTTTGTAATTGACCCAAGTCTGCCATACCAAAAATGCCATCAAGTGGGATGTTAAGGTGCCGTTTTTTGTGTTCACTCTATGCTGGCTTATGAATGTCAGCTCAATATTAGAATGAGAAAGTTTCCTACAAGAGTTAACTCTCCTGAGCGCCTGCGTATTAAGGCAAATATTTACTAAATAGCTCGCCGATGAGCTGATGAGATCTTTACTCCAGTCAGATAACAGATTAGTAAGAACTATAAACAGTCAAAATAAAATGTTCACTATACATATATGTTTATAAAAGCATAAGCTTCTAAAAAACTAAAAACTTGATCTGTAGAAGCCGACAGACAAAGCTGCCCTTGTGTATAATAAAACTTTCCGATTGTTATTTGATTTAGGGAAATTAATTATTTTACTCAGCTATCAATACAAATATTAAGCAAAATGCCAAAATAAATGCATGTATGATGCATCTTTCTATTTATACATATGTATGTCTCCTTCTCTCGTATAACACTCCCAATAATGAAAAGAGTTATAATCTTTGGCATGAGTATGCACGCCATATTTAAACACAAAAAATTTTATTAAGATTAGATTATAATACCGAAGTTACTCAGGAATGCACTTGCCACCTATGGTGTGGTGCCAAGAAAAGAAGAAGAAGCACGACTACTTCTAAGGTGCATATTCAAATTCTTGTCCTGATCCAACATCAAATGCAGCTCGTGCTACTTTGCTCGTTTGTTTTAGAAGTAATAAAGAAAAATTAAAACAAGTAAGAGGTTCTAGTCGGGAGCTCGCGACTAGGGGATACCCTTAACCCTCTTCTTCCAACATCAAATGCATATGTATATTCCATTTTAGAAGCTCTTATTATTTACCAAAATTGCCCAAAAAATAGGATATTGATATCGATTTTTAACTACTGCTTGGAAACGGAGTAATTGATCGATTATCGGAAACAAACTCGATCTGCGCAGGCACTAGGATCACCTACATCTAAAATATAGGTTCTGAGATCCTTGCGTTCAAACATACGGACGGAAGGACGGACAGACGGACAGACGGACATGGCTAGATCGACTCGGCTATTGGTGTTGATCAAGAATATATATACTTTATGGGGTCGGAGATGCTTCCTTCTGCCTGTTACATACATTTGGATTTTGCAAAAATACAATATACCCTTAACCCATTTTTAATGGGTTCAGGGTATAAAAAAATGTTCCCTTAGCAGGGTTTGAACTCGACACTAACGGCAAGCCGCCGTTACTACTCAACAGCCATATCAGCCAACCGAAAAATAGTTTCCTCGGTAGGGTTCGACGTCGCAACAGACCGGACAATAGACAACAACAGAGAAAAAAACTTTAAAATAGCAGCACAGAACCCAATACGATCGCAATTACAGTGCTGTTGATAGAATTTAAAGCAGACGCGCATGAATGTGTGTGTGTGCGTTTAAACATGCGCTGCCAAAATACAACAATTGTGCTCCTTAAGCGATCTTATTGAAATTTCGTACAGTAGATCTTATTGTGTCATAGAATATTCATACATTAACAAAAAGTAATTGCATTTAAATTGTGGCTTATATTGGTGGGCAGCATAAATTGGTTTATTCACTTGATTTATAGCTTTCCGGTGATAGCGGGGAGGTGGCGATAGCTATAAAATAAAAGATACTTGATATACATATATATATATACTATTCCAAAAGCTACATGTCAAGTTTGCTGACTCTAGCTCTTATAATTTACCCAATTTGCTCAAAAAACCGGATTTCAATATATTTTTATCGATTACTTAGAAACGCGACAAGTTGACGAATACCGGAAGCAAACTCGATCTACACCGGCACTAGGCGGACCTACAGCTAAATTTTCTAGCATCTAGTTCTTATAGGTTCAACTATCCTTGCGTCCATACATTCGGACAGACGGACGGGTCTAATTATTCGATCGATTATTCCTATAGTGCTATATGCTATAGTAGCCAACAAAGCTATGTGATATAGTAATCCGATGATAGATTATATCTTAGGAATATGGTAAAGCTAATAAATGCCGGATTTAGTGGAGATATCTAGGTATATGATACATTGACTTGATCCATTATGGTCTGCAACAGAAAGATGGAACTTCACAAAGTTTCAAGCTGACATCTTAAAAATACAGATACATAGATGCTGTCTATACCGACTCGAGTGTAGATACAGACTAAAAGTAAATATCTGTCGGACGGACGGACGGATGGACAGACAGAAGGACATGTCTAGATCGACTCGGCTGTTGACGTTGATCAAGAATATATACACTTTATGGGGTCGGCGATACTATCTTCTGCCTGTTGTATACATTTTCACAAATATATTATACCATTTTTAGCCATTTTCCATGGGTTCAGTGTATAAAAACAAAAAAAAATTATATGCTAAGAGGCCATGTAACATACAAAGAGGTCTGATAATATGACCGACACGATGCTATATTAACTAAGCAAATAAAATAAATGGGAGAACATTTTATTAAAAGCAAAGAAAATAATATAAAGTAGATAGGGCAGAAAGGAATTGATGAGAAATCCGTGAACCGATGGGGGGTATTTTTAGTCTATTCATCAAGGTATGCCCCAATTCATATCTGGGCGTGATCAGTGAGTTCTCGAAGATATCCTGATTTTATCCAGGACATTTTTCGTAAAAGTTCCAAAAATTTGCCAGCTCATAGAAATCATTATTCCGTAACTCTCCTGCCTTGTGGATTACCGCTCATACACATACCTAGCTATTTATGCTGTAATATTTTTTTTTTTTGTCAGCTAGAAAGAGAAAATCAAACCATAAATCTTGAGCAAATAGCACTCAAAAAGCAATAAGACAATTTCAACGCCATTGTGTGCTAAGTAGATTTGGAAAAGGCGATACAAATTTCACCAAAGAATACCATTCTGGATGGCATGGGGACAATGCCCAGCAGATCTAGAGACTGGACGCATGCAACACAGTTGCAGTTGCAGCGCATACGCATTTCCATGACAATGCGGCAAGACAAAGACAAAGAAACTGAAGGCAGGCGCAGTGGCAGTAGCAGAGGCAGAGGCCGAGACTGTCTGTTGCAGCAGCCTTCAGGCTAATCTATGAGGCAAATCACAGCGAAAGATGCGCCATATGCTGCTTCTGCTGCTGCGTGCGCTGGCAGAGATCGTGCCTGGGCCGGCCGCTGTCCAGTTGTAGCTGCAATCAATTTGTTAGAAAAGTAGCCAGAAATTTTAGCGGGAAAACAAAAGCGAAAAGAAAACAAGGCGGACTGAAGAGGCGTGTGACATTTACACACATCGTGGGCTACTTAAGATGCTTGGCAACGGGGGTGGTTTGTGTGCTGTCAGTTCCCGTGGTGCGGGTGCCCAAATAAATGGACAAATCGCATAAACATAATTTGTGGCTATTTTAAAAGGCAGCTGCTGATCAGAGGCAGCAACAGCAGCCGCGGCAACAGAAGAAGCAGATCGAACATATGCAAAATGCCGCTAAAAGAAGCAAAGTTTAGCACCTCTTGAACATCATAAAGAGCCACAGTGAGTCGGGCAGCTGATCGCTTATCGCCACAATTCCACTCAGCAGCAGCGACATGGCACAGTTCTTGAGTTATGCCAAGGATGAGGAAGCATTTGTTGCCAAAAGTGTCACACATACAACATCATTGCTGTCGCAAGCCACAGCCGAAAAAGAAGAATGAACGGCACCCCGAATATGAAATGCCCTTGAAATATTTCAACCTATCTCAACACTATGAAAGTGAAGTTTATAATTAGTGATTTTGGGCAGGTTTCTGGAAAAGCTAAATAGTGTGCTATACTAAAAGCTAATTTTTCGATCGATTTTTCTTATATAGCTATATGAGCTATGTGATATAGTAATCCGATGATAGATAAAGATAATTTTTGCCGGATTTAGTTGAGATATCTAGCTATATGATACACTGATTCGATCCATTATATTCACAAAGTTTCACCCTGACAGCTTAAAGATACAGATGGATAGGTACATATGTATATTATGCAATATTACAATATTAGGGTACACCAAAAATCAAGATGCTGGAGACAGCTGGAACAGCCGGCACGTTCTACCCCTCTTATTCCACCATATACCCCCACCCCCTCACTCTCTCTGCCTGTGGCTTTATCTGCTCGACGGCATCAATAATTTGGCCTATAGCTGACCAATATGCTGAGTTAGCCAATATCGATAAGGTAACGGGTCCGTTGCTTACCCCATGCTTACCCCCCCCCCCACCCCCCTAAAAATAAAGGAAATATTTTCAGAGATATTTGGCAAGAAATGCTGCCAAAAGAAATGCGGAGGCATGATGCATGGAATTCCGAATTGTTTTGGAATTCTCGCATGAGATGCAAAATCAGAAAATATGAAAAAAAAAAATATATGTATTGTGTATTTCCTACAAGCAGGATTTAAAAATATCAAATAACAATTGAACTAACTGATGAAAGATAAGAAATTTATGCCCGAATCAAAAATGACAACCAACATTTAAAAAAAGAGAAGCGAAGAGAAGAGAAGAGAAGAGAAGAGAAGAGAAGAGAAGAGAAGAGAAGAGAAGAGAAGAGAAGAGAAGAGAAGAGAAGAGAAGAGAAGAGAAGAGAAGAGAAGAGAAGAGAAGAGAAGAGAAGAGAAGAGAAGAGAAGAGAAGAGAAGAGAAGAGAAGAGAAGAGAAGAGAAGAGAAGAGAAGAGAAGAGAAGAGAAGAGAAGAGAAGAGAAGAGAAGAGAAGAGAAGAGAAGAGAAGAGAAGAGAAGAGAAGAGAAGAGAAGAGAAGAGAAGAGAAGAGAAGAGAAGAGAAGAGAAGAGAAGAGAAGAGAAGAGAAGAGAAGAGAAGAGAAGAGAAGAGAAGAGAAGAGAAGAGAAGAGAAGAGAAGAGAAGAGAAGAGAAGAGAAGAGAAGAGAAAAAAATTAATTTTCATACATTATTCGAATACATATATATGTAATGTTTTGTTTAGAGAATATTCTTTTTCTTTTTGCAGACCATTACAATATGTAAGTAAAGTTTATTATTGTGAATTGCTTAATCAAACATTGTGCATTTGCAAGCTGAAGGGACAGCATGTGCATAGATGAAAGTACGTCAATTAAAACTAATAGAACAATTAAAGAAATGCAACCAGCGAGATGGAGAGGGAGAGAGAGAGAGAGGGGCAGAGAAAAGAAAAACAAAAGATCTGCGCCGCATGCGGAACTGTGAGAGTGACGAGAGTTTTGTAGTCGCCGACTTAGGCAATTAAACAAGATGAATAAATAAATGAATGAGTAAATGAATGAGTAAATGAATGAGTAAGTGTGTGTGTCGGTGTGCGAGTGTGTATGTGTTAGTGTATGTATGCGTGTGTGTCGGTGTGCGAGTGTGTATGTGTGTATATGTGGGTGGGTGAGCTTATTATTTCTCAACTCTAATTCCCAAGATGCGCACACACAAATTAGACAAATGGGCGCAATGATGGGATAGAATTTCTGCTACATAAATGAGGCAACTGACAGCGTTTGCCTGCAGGGGGCGTTGCCACAGTTGCAAAGTGCACACAAACAGTCAAACGTTGTTGCAGTTGAAATTACAGTTGAAGTTGCCGTTGCAGTAGCCGCAAGCCGCAACATGCAATTACTGAGCAGCTGCCACCAGATATAAACAATTTGCGCTATGAATTATGAATAAAAATATGTATTGTGAATCAAGCAAAATGAGTACCAATAGACTCGCTCTAATTAACTAAGTGCGAGAGGTAGCCGGGCAGCCCGGGCAATCAGCGTGGTTTGAGCCAAAACCCATTTTTAGCTTCATGCATTTTTAATTCCCTTAATAGCTTTTTGTCTCTGGGCCAGACATTGATGGACCAGCCAAAAAATATAATAAAAGTAAGCCAACAACAAAAATTAAAACGCTAAAATATTTTGGCTGGGGGCAAGCGCAGCTGCCAGTCGTCACCCACAGCCCGGAGATTAGGCGGCGGCTGCTGGAAAAACTTTTGTTGGTCCTGGTGAAAAGTTGTCCTGGTTGCTTGTTACCTGTGTACGCAGCTGTTAGCCAACTAAGCGCAACGTGTCGTCCATCAAAATTAATTACAAAAGACGCACAGTGCAGGCCAATTGTCAGGCAGAGACGTTGGCGCGGGGCGTAGCGGGCGTGACAGGGCTGTGGCAAGCTCAAAAGTTAAAAGGGGGTCCCGGCGACAGGGCAATAAGCCAGGCAACTGGCGCCCTCTAACGGCCACTCACACTCGGCCTTCCCCCTACCAACAACGGGCAGCCATGTGCTCAGCCGTCAACACTGTCCTACGTGGCAGCCGCTTAACAAGTTGCAACAAACTCGCCAAACTTTACAACATGATAAATTGCCACACCCACAACCCCAGCAGCATTTTTGTCTTGTAGAATTTTTGATTGTCATCAGATGAAAAGAGCATTGCATACTTTGCGGCGTCGCATTGACAATCCAATTGGATGGCGAGCAGCCAATTTGCTTCTGATTTGATTGAACTTTTGCTTTCGCTGCACATTTTTGTTACAAATGTTATGCAATTTGTTAATATTATTATATGTTGAAAATAAAATCATTAGCTTCCTGCTAATATTTACAATTTGAGATCTTTTCTAATCTACTGATTGACTGATTGATTGAAGATCAGCTAAAATTTGTAACATTCTTACTGTGATATTTGTCTAAATCACAATTAACAAATTCAAGCTCAGCAATATAATAGCTAGTTTCGTTTGTTTCGATTGATTGACTGAGGGACTGATTGATGAACATCGCTCAGCCCGAACCTATTTAACTAAAGTAAGCCCGATGTTATTTAAGCAATTTCATTGTTACGGGCTTTGACAACACTCATATCTCTGCAAATTGAAATAAACTTTCATTTTATCTTTGATTGAATGATTGAAGATCAACGCCAGACTGATATAACCCGTTATATATATAATTTAATTCGGCCCAAGTTAAGCAATCTAATGACAATATATGCTTTGACAATTAAAGCTTTTCAATTTAAGAGCTACTTCCTTTATTCTTCATTGATTGACTAATTGATAATCAGCGCAGAGCCCGATCAGCTTTGGTTTTTTTTTTTGGTAATTTTATTGTTATTTAGTAAAAGCTTTAACAGCACTAAAAAAAAGTGTATACTTTACAATTTATTTCAAGGCTACGTTTCTTTCATCTTTTTATTGACTGATTAAAGATCAACGAAACGATTTAAATAACTTAAAAAACAAACAAACAAAAACGATGCTTTGAAAACAATTAACAAACTTTAACTTTGCAATTTAAATTTAATTTAATTAATTTAATTTAATCTACTTAAATTTGTATTTATTTATATACTGATTGATTGATTGGTGACCAAAGAAGAGATGGCCAGCTGCCCTCGCTTTATAATGAAATATGCTTATATGTGCTTGACCGACAGAGACTTCCACATTTCAATACATAATATACAATGCAAAAAATTTATCCAGAAGTTAAATTTAGCTTCATAGCAAGCTACCCTGAAGATAGGAAGACAGGCGTTGAGCTTTCATATATATAGAATTATATATATAATGATTTTGAAACTGATCGGACGGTACAAACAAACAACTTTCATCCAAAATTTTTCCGCCAATTTACCACTGTAGCGGGTGGAATTTCCTAAAACGTTGAAACACTCTTTCATTAAGTTTTTATGTAGAGCTTTAAAAATAATTTTAAAAAGAATCGGAAACAAATAAAACATCATCACTGAATTGCACTTTTTACCGAGGGCGCCTTGATTCTGCGAAAAATGTAAAACAGGTCTCAAATGATTAGGGTATATTGTATTTGTGCAAAATCCAAATATATGTAACAGGCAGAAGGAAGCATCTCCGACATCATAAAGTATATATATTCTTGATCAGCACCAAAAGCCGAGTCGATCTAGCCATGTCCGTCTGTTTGTCTGTCCGTTTGTATAAACGCAAGGATCTCAGAACTTGAAGGAGCTAGAGACTTGAAATTAGATGTAGGTGCTCCTAGTGCCCGCGCAGATCGAGCTTTTTTCCGACAATCGATAACTTACTCCGTTTCCAAACAATCGATAAAACTCGATATCGATATCCTGTTTTTTTTGGGCAATTTTGGTAAATAATAAGAGCTAGAGTCACCAAACTTGACATATAGCTTCTAAAATAGAATATATATATATGTATTTGATGTTGGAAGAAGAGGGTTCAGGGTATCCCCTAGCCGGGAGCTCCCGACTAGAACCTCTTACTTGTTTACTATTTTTTCATATTTCCATTGCATTTCGTGTCGTACGAAACACGACTGCGCCCCTCAGTCGGTTGGATGGGAGGTGGGATGCAATACGTTGCATCAGGATTCGCGTTAAAAGATATTTAAACATTGCTAAGGAGTAAAGTCAAAAGGCTTACACGCTCAAAAAAGAGAGAATTCAAATATAATTTTGGATTTCATTTTCTTGCCGCGTATAACCCCATTAATTGGCTTTGAATGCAGGTGCAAGCGCAGAAAATTTGCGACATGCAATTTCCATATTTTAAATGTGCTGCGCTGTGGCACAACAATGGCCGTGTTGGGGCTTTGTCAGGATAATAAGTGCGAGCTGCACTGATTTATTGGCTAATGCGCATTTCATGCTCGGGACAAGGCCAAATTAATTATTAACAAAGTGTTTGCGGATCAATTGTTGATTTTTAATTAAGGCACCTGAATGGCCAACACATTAAATGCGATTTGTGCGGCCGATAAACGCTGAGAGGCACGCAAAAAAATTAAAAGAAAAAAACGCGTTGCAAGCGCGACTTTAATTATAAACAAATAGCAGCAGATATGAGGCCATAGATAAAATAAACAACATAATTAAAAGCGAACAACAAGTCAAATAAAAAGTTGTCAATGGCGGACGACGTTATGAACTCGCGCGCGCGGGTCGCAGTTGGCACAAACATTTGTGCAAATATTTGGGCAACAGCGACGACATCAACTAATAGCTGAAGTATCCTTAACAAGCCCTTAAATACGACGATGCCAACCCCCAACCAAAAGCCCGTACTATTTACCCAAGCCTTTTAATGCAAAGCGCAAACGTCGCCGGTGGAGGGTGTCAACAGGCGCCCTCTGGCGTTGGGTAGCCCGTGCGTTGATAGCCTGTCAGCGATAATGTCACACATGGCTGGCCTCTCGCATCCTTGTGTGACTTTCTAATTAAAAATGTAAAACATTTGCGCTTGTCAAAGGACTACAATATCTAAATTGAATATTCTTTGAGCGCTGCTCACATATTCCTTTTTTTATTTTGTTGTTCAGCCTTGGAACTCGAGAAAGGACACGCTCGCATTCGAGATTGATTGAATTGAGCTATCGTTAAACAATCTCGAAATCAATATGAAGTGTAAATTATATGGAAATTCGAAAAATGAAAATATTGCGGACTTGATTCGCATTCTTAAATGAAGATATATAAGTGGAATTTTGGTATGATTCTTGGCATATGTACATCCATATATGCCATATCATACATATAAAATTGCTTGTTCTATTTGATTGATTGATTGATGATAAGCGCAGAGCCCTAACCGTAGGAGCTAGTAAGCTAACATTTTGACAGTAGTTAAATTGTAACAATTAGCTAGTAAGCTCATAATTTGGCGGTAGCTAAATTATAAGAAGAAAAATATATCAATCGCAACAGTGGAAAATTTTTGAAAAACGATTCTGTGACACTTTAATGTGTACAATTCGAATAGGTTAAGGCTCCGATGCAAGAATTTACAAATATAAAATAAAATCTATTAACAAAAAGAAAACTAAGCAGAATTTTTGGAGGGTTAAGGCTTAAATTTAAAGAATAAATTGGTTCGGCGAAAAATGGATAATACGCGCAGTTACAATATTTACGTTAGGCACTTTCAACAGTTAAGAAAATAATATTAATAATTATAATAAGAATAACATTAAAATATCTTTTTACTTGACTGCCTCCTGTGAGGATTGAACTCACGACCCCTGGTTTACAAGACCAGTGCTCTGCCACTGAGCTAAAGAGGCGTACGCTAAAAATGCAGCCCGATAGCCAGCACAAGTTGAAGAATTGGCGACAGTTGAATTTGTATCTATCAGTACGCTAGTAGATAACAATAGGATGTATCTAATTATTTTGAGTGCAGCTTGGCAATACTTGGTTCTTATCAAAGATAAAAACTGTGCAACCTGGAAGTGAATTTTTCAATTATATAAATTGATTTTTAAAAGTGTCGATTGAAGCACAGTTTGGAGGCAAGTCTATATATATGTGATATATGCCACAGTGATAAATGAAGTTTTAATAGTTATAGGTATATTTAAGAGCACCCACAGTTCTGTAGCATAACTCAATGCATAAGTCGATAAATAATAAAAATAATTAGAAGGATGCTTAAACAATCCACAAAAACTTTTTTCAACCTACTCAAATATTCATTCTATTGTCTCATTTATTTCAAGTACTTAGCCGCATTCACTTTCATATAAATCCAGATTAGAGTTAAGAGCATAACTGAAATATTCAGCTTTTATCATGTTTCTTTTTTTCATTGAAGCGTTTTGTTTTGATTTTGCAGCACTTTTAAATCCATCTATTCCCAGACCAGAGCCCTCAGCCAAAAGGTGGGCTGTTCGCACAGGTTTGCGGTTTAATCCTTCCAGACGAATGCGTTGAAATTATTTATTATGACGCAAAACTTTTTTTCTGCCTTGCGCCCGGCCGCGACACGGCTGCGCCCGTTATCTGACGCAAAAGAGCAAAAGGGCTCCAGCCCGAGGGTAAAAACAAAAAAAAATAATTTGAGCATTTCGTGAGTTAAGCTTTCGGCGAGACTTTAAAAGGTGGACAGTTCTTAGCGGGCGTTGCAAATAAAAAATTGTCTGAAAGCTGATTTTTCAGCGACATCAAACGATTTGCTTATGCGGCAAACATCGGGCGTAATTCTGGCATAATTGCTAATTTTGGCTGGGATAAGGATGTCGTAATGATATCCTGTCATTATCCTAGCAATGATATGACTATGACATTATTGTCAGTCTCCGACTGGAGCGAGTTAAAGGCAATGTAAATTCAATTTTGGGAAGTGCCTTTTTTATTTGTCTGGAACCCTAACCCTTTTTCTTAGCTGCTTCTTTTGAGTCTGATTCGCCATGCAGAAGTCATGTTTTCTTAAGTGTCTTATTGTTGGCAATTAGTGCGGCTTTAATTGCCAAGCCGTTAACAATTAAAATGCCACAAAATGTGGCAACTGTTGTGCTTTATGTTGCCTCGAGTCAACGCCCAACTGAGCAGAATGTTGGATAGGGCTGGCAAACACCTCAGCGGGGAGATTATGCCCATATACGCATTGACTGACCAGATCATTAATCCTGCGCCTTGTTAGCCCAAAAACAATTTGTCCAAATAACAATTAAGGCTACCAACCACAAGCTCGCACCCTCGCACACAAACCCCACACACATAGAGCCATTTGACAGTTGGCTAATGAAATCTGTTCTGTTCGAGTGAAAGTGACGCAATTGCAATCAAGTTACCATTGATTAATGATTTAAAGAACTGATTCCTCTTTGATTTATAAATTTCTTTAACTGCATTCGTTTAAATTTCTATATAATTTAAATGTTCCTTTATTCCGCATCGTTTGTTCCAGTCGCTCTTTGTCCTGCGTTTCAGTTTATGTTTACATCCATTAAAGTCCATTATTTCTGGTCAGTTTTTCTCTTCCTTTTTTTGTGCATTGTGCATCACATTTTTGGCACAACAATGACTTTTAGAAATGGAGGATATGACTTGTAGGTAGATATTATAAATTCTACAAAAACTAATGGAACTATTGTTAGGCATTGCACATTGGCACATTACAACATTTGTATAGTACAGAATTCGAAATTTTAATAAATCTACAGAAAGTAGGCATAATTTTTGTTTTAATCTAAAATATTTATAATTAAATCGAGAATAATAGGGAGAAAAACAATTTTTATATTTAACTATTTTATTGACTGTTTGTCCTGGCTGACTGACTGAATAACTAATTGGTGATCAACGCACAGACCAAACCATAAGAGCTAGGAAGCTGAAATTTTTACTGTAGTTACCTTATGTGAAGAGCGTGCACGTTAAAACGGGCTTTCGGGAAATTCCACCCGCAAGTATGGAAAAATCGCGAAAAATGTTTGTATGAAACTTTTTTGTTTACCATCCGATTGGCATCAAACTTAATTTCAGAGTTCTTTGTTCAAATTAATTTGAGGGGTGTTTCACACTTCACACCAAAATGTATTCCTCCTTGGTGGATATGGGGGTCAAGGATTTGGTGGGTAACGTTTCGCGCTCAAATTCATTTTCAAAGCTCTATATGAAAAATCATTTGAGACGTGTTTCACATTTTCGGTAGAAATGCGATTCAAAAATTTTTTGGGCGAAGTTTTAGGTGGGGTCCGATTTGCTTCCAACTTATTTTTAAAGCTCTACATAAGAACTTAATAAATACGTGTTAATTAGCGTGTGTTAATTAGCGAAAAACGTTGGTATGAAACTTTTTTGTTAACCATCGGATCGGCCTCAAACTCATTTTCAAGGATCATTGCTAATATTTATAAGAGGGGTGTTTCACACTTTTCGAAAAATCCATTACTCCTTGGGTGAAATGAGAGTCAAAGATTTGGTGGGTGGCTTTTTCCCTTCAAATTCATTTGCATGGATCTACATAAAAAAACAATTGAGACGTGTTTCAGATTTTTTGCAAAATCTTAGCTCCTTTGGTGGAAAGTGTATTTTAAAGTAATTTTTTGAGAATTTTAAGCTGTGACCGATTTTCATCAAACTTATTTTTAAAGGTCTATATAAGAATATAATGAATACCTGTTTCAGCGATTTGGAAAACATTTCTCGAAACATTGGTAAAATGAGGCAAAACGTTTTATGAGAGTAGTTTTTTACTGTCCGCTCAGTTTCAAAATCATTTTCAAAGCTATTCGAGAACATTGGTCTTATAACATAAGTGCCACGGGCAAGGAAGGGCTATACCCGCTAGTATAATATATAATACTTAATTCGCCAATCGAACGATCTTTGATCTTACGAAGATAGATATGTCTTAGGAAAATTAAGGTTTAAAGTTCACATTCCGCCCAGAACATGGTCACGGTAGGGTCACAAACTGTGCAGTGGTCCGGGGTAATTCACTCCCTATAGCTCTTCATATATGCCCGTTAAGGGAAATAATTAGCACTTGACCATACAGCAATTGTCAATAATTAACATAATGGAACCATAAATTGCGAAAGTTCACCCTAGAAGAAAGTCCAATTGACACAAACAATGCGAAAGAAAGCAGGCAAAAAAGAAAAATGAAAATAAGTATTATCATTGGGTAGCATAATAAATTCTAGAGAAAGCGCAAAATGTAACGCCACATAAATTAATATGAAATGTGCATATGGGCGTTCGGAGCTGGATGGCGATGCTTATCTCCAACAATTGCAACCAGTTGCCAGTTGCCAGTGAAAGTGAGCCCATCACATGGCGGACAGTGAAAGAATGGGCCTTAATTACGCTACACTGCCCCACCCAAATTGTAGAAAGCATGTCCGTTTGCCTGGACATGACAGTGGCTAGCCTATGGGCCATTGGAGTCGCTTCTTTGGTTAATTACCAAGATGTATGCGTGTCGCGCACAGCAGCCCAATTAACCCCCATTATGGGCGACTGCGCTTGTGGGTGACGATGACCACAACGACAACGACGACGCCACAACACTTCAACCCCAGCTCCAGCTTCAGCAGCACTTGTCCTGGGCGTGTGAGCTCAGGCGCTGCACGAGGTCAAGCGTTCGCTTGGGCAAGTAATTAAGATTTCTGCGTGGTTCCCTGCCCCACAACAACAACAGCAACAGTCGTGAGCAACAAGCAGCACATATCCATAAACACGCTCTATGCAACGCAAACAACTCAGAGCGTTACGCGCCCAACCCCTTCAGCCCCCCTCGAAACACCAAATTGCTTTATGATGTTGCAGATTATGATAATGAATGCCATCTGGACTTGCACTGGACACTGTGCAGGCAGCCAAGGGCGCCTCTGTGGCAGCCACAACGTTGACACTTTAAGTGATTTAATGTTATTGTTTTCGTACAGCTCGCCAGCTATACGACTTCTTATAGTAAGTGCCACATACTTCCTCCCCCGTCCACCACTTGACAGCTAGAGTCTGAATAATTTAATGAATATTAATGCGTAACATTTAATTGAAATGCTTCGTACTTGTAAAGCATGAAGCCTCTCTGTATTGGAACGCAAATATTATAAACAGATTTAAGAAAAAAATTAAAAGAATATATTAAATAAAGCAAATAACTGCTCTTAATCAAAGATAAGTGTGTTTTTAAGGTCTGTGTCAAGAACTAACGCTTACATAAATTACTATCCGTAATCGACAAAAAATAACAACATTTGTACAACTCTTAATTTAAAACCAAATCTTTTTCCAATAAGGCAGGGAGAGAGAAGCTTTAAAGGAGAGAACTAGTTAAAAATGTTTTAAAAAAAAGTACATAAATTGAAAATAATAAACATATTATAATAAACAAAGAAAAAACGATGTATACAGAAATAATCTAGAGGGAAAATGATTCACCATTAAAATATGTTCAATTTTTACCAAGTTATACGTCGAAAGACCTAGAAGGAGGCTGTTTTATATAAAATATATAAATTATGATAAATAAATAAACGATAAAATAAATAGATAGATAATAAAAAAAGCATTATTATAATATAAAAAATAAAATTAATTTAAAATGCAGATATGATCTTGACAGAAACTCATTCAGCATTGATATATATTCAACTTTTACCAATTTCTGGCTGATTTGACCAATTTATAATATAATACTATTCGCCGTTTCAACAGTTGTCTCTCTTATCGGGCTAATGTATCCAATTTAACATTTTGTGCTGGCCTTTTTCGACATGGAAGGGAAATAAATCCGACGCCGTTAGCCAAACTCCACTGAACTGTGCTCAGGGACAGCCTCCCTCCTCGCCCCCCCCCCTCTCCAACCCTCCAAAACACCCCCACACACACACCTCTCTCTGTGTGTGTGTGTGAGAAGCGCTTTTGAAATGTTTTTGATTGGAAAAAATTTAATTTCCTACACGCTGACAGAGTGCGCTTATCGGCCGCAGCATTGTGTCAAAAAATTGTCAATTTTTTCCGTAAGGTTGTTTTTTGTTTAAATTTTTTTTTTTTAATTTAAATTGAGTGCGGCTGTGAATGGAAAGCATTTAACAGATATCTAAACTTTTTTATATACGATATGTTGTAATCGCAGAAAAGCTACCCAAACCACAATTAAGCGCCAGCTCTTGACAACAATGAAGCAAAACTCAAATGCAAAAATTTATAGACAGTTGCCAAATATAATTTTTTTTTTTTTGCAGTTTTCTCATTTTTAAAAATTGCACAAAGCGCATAGCTTCAATTACGATTTGAAGTTTCCATTTGTTGCGCGACGACAGCCAATAGGGGAGATGAAATCAAAAAAAAAAAGAAGAAAAAGAAGGTTCATTAAACGCCTGGCTGTTGCCAACCAATTTTCGCATTCATGAAAATTCGCTGCCCGCACAAAAAGCGGCTCGAAAGAAAAAAAAAATTAAAAAAACCGCAAAGCGTGGAGTGAAATTCATTTTTTCCATTAAATCGAACCGTTGATTGTGCATGAAGCGCACAGGCACAAATGTCAACGCTCGGTTAGATGGCACCAGCCTGATAGGTTGCCAGCTCCCAATGCTCCACCCGCCCTCTTTCTCCCACCCCTTTACCAGCTTATCCGCATGTGGAGTGCCTGAGTGGCAAAACGCGTCGACTGCTGTCACATACGAGTGGCAAAAGCCCACCCAGGGGAGTATTTTTTCCAGCGCACAACAATTCCGACTGTCGCAACACCCTACCCCAAACAAAACGCAGCTCAAACTGAGTTTGACCAGCGAAGCTGGCTCATGTGCTGGATGTAGATCTATATACTATGCAAGTTTTTGGCATGTCTTTCTTTTTTTTTGCTATACTCTTGAAATTCGATACGAACCGAAATGGCTTTTTGACAAACAATGACACGAACCTCACCTCCTACTATTTGGGGGCGCATTTGTTACGATTTTTCGCCTTTTTATTTTTTATTTGGCTCCCATTGAGAATCGCATTTGCAAATGAATTGCTTATTGACAGTTTGATAGAATGTTGCCCGGTTGACAGTTGGCTTTTGTTGTCCCGATACGGTTTGCCTTTTGTTATTCTTTAATTATTCGTTTGCAACATAAAGAAAGTAAAAGTAAGCAGCACATTCAACTTTAAGGAACTCAATTGTTCCAAGCATAGACGAGACTGATATTAAATTATGCTATATGTGACATAATCTTAAGTGTGGAGTTTTAAATTTACATTTTTGATACAAATTTCAAACTCAGACTGTTGTATAAAATCCTAATATATAAGCACATATAAAAAGCTAATATATTACCATATATTTCCTATTACCAGGATTTAAGTTTTGTAAAAAGCGATAGAACTTACCAACTTTAAGATGTTTAAGACCTGAAGAAAGAATGTCAAATGTGATAAATACGAGAAAATGTTGTTTTTAATATAATATCTTACTTAAAATTGTAAAATAGAAAATTTTTAAAAAATTGAACCTAAGTAAGAGGTTCTAGTCGGGAGCTCCCGACTAGGGGATACCTTGAACCCTCTTCTTCCAACATCAAATGCATATATATTCTATTTTAGAAGCTATATGTCAAGTTTGGTGACTCTAGCTCTTATTATTTATCAAAATTGCCCAAAAAACAGGATATCGATATCGATTTTTATCGATTGCTTGGAAACGGAGTAAGTTATCGATTATCGGAAATAAACTTGATCTGCGCGGGAGCTAGGAGCACCTACATCATTTCAAGTCTCTAGCTCTTTTAGGTTCTGAGATCCTTCCGTTCATACATACGGACGGACGGACGGACAGACAGACGGATATAGCTAGATCGACTCGGCTATTGATGCTGATTAGGAATATATATACTTTATGGGGTCGAAGATGCTTCCTTCTGCCTATTACATACATTTGGAAATCGCACAAATACAATATACCCTTATACCCATTTTTAATGGGTTCAGGGTATAAAAACTCTTGTAACTATTTTATTATTGTAGAGAGTTTTTAAACTAAGTAATATTTTTACGAAATAATTATTTATTAAAGTACAACAAAACGGGTTTCAACCTAAATACTTCACTTCATACTGCATAAATATAGAAAATTCAAAATTACAAGTATAAGCAGGATGCAAAAATTTGGAAGTAAAAATTATTTCATGATTTATTTTAATAAGTTTTCTGACTCATTCATTAATTTTATAAGTATCCATGCAATATTAATAGAACTCAAATTAATAATATATTGTTCATTAGACTATTTTTGGTTTAATTTTCTGACAAAGTGTAATAGGTTTTCTACTCATACTAGACCTCTGAAAGCTCAAACATGACTGTTGCTCAAGATCGTTCCATTAACTTTTTGAGCAGTTCAACAGTTGTCCATTTTTTGAGCACCCTTTCGCCTGACTGCACACTGCAGAGCCACGCACTTCAAAATTTGTCGCATTTCCCCTATCATTACACAGAGATGGGCGACAGAATAATAATTATAAATTCGCATTGCAATTAACAACTTGGCTTTACGTTCAATTTAATGCATGCAAAATCCATTAAATCACTTAAAATGCACAAATCTCGCGTTGCATTAAAAAACGCTAAAAAGCGAGCATTTGAGAATTTGAGAGCACTTCAGAGCAATGACATATAATACGACTACAAACAGTTGCCGTGGAGATGATGTTGGCTGCAAAGTCAGGACAGGGCCAGGACATGCACAGGAGCAGACTACCGCACCGTGCTGCCTGATGTCGATGATAATGTAACACACAACACTCAGGCCCCTTTTCCTCCTGAAAAGGGAACTAGACAAAGCAGGGCCGTGGCAAAACAGCCAAAGGGTTGGACATGCGTGCAAAATCCTTGAACAAGGGTAAATGGAAAAGCACCGCATAACGAATTGTCACAGTTTCCAAATTTAATTACAGGCATGCAAATGAAGACATGACTGGACTTTACAGATTAATCAGATCTATAATAATTTAGCTACTATGTCAGTGTTGCCAAATGACTCTTCAAAAACGAAACTATTTCCAATGTTAGAAATAGAACAAAATATCTGAAGTAGCTTTCCGAACACACATAGTTGCCAGTAATTGTCAATCAATAAATTTGAAATACCAACTGATATCCTCTGAATATAGATAAATTTAGTTGAATCGTTAACACTGTTTAGTTCTCTTCTAGTTCATTCAAGTAGCTGCCTTTCCACAGTTGGTACTACAACTTTGTATCTTTCTGGCATCTCTCGCCCTTGCCTGAACGAACTGTAAGTAATTAGCACTGTTAGTTGGCTCCTGGTTCTATTCACTAGTTCCCTTTACAGAGTAGTTCACTTGGATTTTAAGTTTCAATCTATCTGGCAGTCCTAACATAGTCTTGTAACTGGCGCTTGTCGCCCTTGCCTGAACTGTAATTAACCCATGTTTCCATCTAACTGCCAGATTAATAAAGCACATTTGTATGACAGCCCTTTTACTAGCTTCATTTAAATGTTAACTTACTGCCCTCCCCAAATTTTTGGCGCATGTTCATCAGCAAACTGTCAAAATTGAAATTTAAAAATGTCAAAAAAGCTGACACGTACCCACGTTTGCAATCCAGATGCGATTTCATATGTGAATGATGTCATGCATGAATAACTGATAAGAAAATATTGACAAAGAGTTCACTGAAAATGCGAAAAGTCTAGGGTAGAATATTTTGTAGGTCTTCAATTTACATTTAATAATTTCAAATATATGCATAGATATTTAAAGCCTTTTGTATACGAAGAAATTTGTACATTTGTTTGTTTTTCAATGAACCAAATTTGTTTTGTATTGGATAAGATAAAGAAAGCGAAGAGTGCCCTTTTGAGAGTCAACAATGCAAGCATATTTTCACAAATTTAAAATATATTTAAATACTTACGTAAATACCTGTATTCAGACATACATTGCTGAAAAAATTGTATAATAATACCAAGTTGTTTTTCACAAAGCAGTTAACTGCAGTCAGCTCGAGACAATTGTTCTTCACTGTACCAATAAACAACCAAACTTTGTGCCCCACATTGTCAACTTATAAGCCACCAAATACTTTCACCAGTGCTTAAAGCTCATAAAAGCAAGTTATTAAAGAAAAATGGGCATAATTTTGAGTCGCAGCAACGGCGACTAAGGAGTACTAATGGAGCTGGTGCCCAGCGAGTAGACCATTTGCAAATTGCCGAAAATTGTTGGCCAGCTGCGGCCCGTTGCCCAAAAAGGTGGGCGGGATTTTTCAATTAGCCTAAAACCAGCTGACAAAAAGGCTGAAAAGCTGGTGACTAAAATATTTAATACCTTTTATCCAGCCTCATAATTCGCATAATGACAAAAAGTCTCATTTGGTAATTTAGGCAGTGGGTGGCATAGAATCAACCCCAGCCACATTTGGCTGACCAGCCGGATGCACTTCAACTTTCCACCCTGTTGCGTACAATCAAACGTGTGGCAGGTGAGAGGCGGGGCGGGAGAGTGAAAGAGGACACCCGCCGGCACACGACAGCCGTCGTCGCCGTCGTCGGATTGTTGCAAAAGTGCGAAACCGCAAATGTTAAGCGCAACACAGAAGTCAATGCCACCCCACCACCCAAACAAACCCACCGACAAACCGCAAATGCCTCACGACGCGCTACGCTGTCGACCCACTCGATGCATCGTCGACAAAGCTCTTCAATTTGCTTGCCATCTATTATGGCAGCTCATTGTGGGATTACCGACCCACAACCACTAAGCAACCACTAAGCGTGGTTGGGCCGCGTTGTCGTTGGCGTTAACATTGACGTTGGCTGTGGCAGAGGCCGGGGGAGCGGCAGCAGCAGGGGCAGAGTCAGCAGCAAGGGCAGCAGGCCGGGGCGTTCAGCAATTGCTAATAAAAAGGGTGGAAAATCCACTTTGCTATGGCATTTGATTTTGATTTTTCTCTCTGTTTGTCCATTGACTCTTGGGAGTTGAATGCGGTTTGACAGCAGAAGGGGAACAAAGAGGGAGATACATTTCGTCCGCTGACGTTTGATGTCATCGGATAAGGATAGGTTCGCATACAGCCAGTCAGGTAAATTTCATGAGAATGGGAGAAATACTGTCATAAATAGTTATATATTATTATATTCTAAAATAAATTATCTCCAAAAGCTTAGAAAACGGCTTTGATACTGAACACACAACTTTCATACAAACATTTTCCGCCAATTAACAATGTTGCGGGAGGAATTTCCCAAATTGTGTAAACACGTATTCATTAAGTTTTTATATAGAGCTTTGAAAATAATTTTGACGCATATCGGAAAAAAATTAAAAGATCACAAAAAAAAATCTTTGAATTGCACTTTTTACCCAGGATGCTTTAATCCTGCGAAAAATTTGAAACAGGTCTCAAATAATTTTTCTAATAGATACTTAAAAATGACCCACCAAAACATTGACCCCCATTTTCACCAAGGAGGGATGAATTTTCTCCGAAAAGAATTTGAGCAAGGATATTTGAATAGAATTTTGAAGCCGACGGAATTTGCCAAGTCGCTGAAATATGTATTCATTAAGTTCTTATGTAGAGCTTTAAAAATAAGTTTGAAGTTTAAATAATAGTTATAATGTGTACATAAATAAGTATATCAATCTAAAATGAATTACAAAGATCTTTAAGCTCTATAATTTTATGTTTTTAACAACACTTTTTTATTATAATAATTGACAATTAGATGCAGATTAAGTAAATATAGTTTCAGCTAAGAAATCGTTGTTTCGATCTAAAATCGAGACCTAACCCAATAAAAAAAACTAACTAGAGAAGCTAATTCATCAGCACAAAGTTAAGCGGCTTCTGGTTGGGGTGACTGATGGGCATTTGGAAGGACGCTTGAACAATGAATGAATGGCATCCAGCTGAGTGAGTTCGTCTGTGCAGGTCTTTACAGGATTACACTCGATTACAGGATACATTACAAGCGACGACGGGTGGGCAACAGTTAGGCAACATGCATACATAGGTAGCCAACACCCGCTGGGAATGATCAATCAATTCGCATCAAATTTGATTTTATCCAACTGACTGAATCGAATCCGTGTGTTGCGGGGTGGAAACGGGGAAACGCGGGATTCTATTATTATGATTATTGCATTGCGCTTGATGTGGAAAATGGAAGCCATGTTAATTATGAAATTGCGATTTGGTTTTCAGTTTGACCAAGCTGCAATTAACCACTAAAAACTGGACGGCAAGCCGAAGCGATTGTCCGGCAAACAAATCATTTTGTGGGCAGCGATATGAATAAACAAAAAAAAACATCAGAACACAAAACACAGCCCATAGACATTTTGATTTGGGTTTTCGTCTGGACTTAATGAAAAACGGAAATGCTACTTGTTTTATTTTCTCATTCAACATCCTCGTGAATGCCCCGCCGCAATAGCTTTTGCTTTTTGCGTATGATTACATCTGAGCATGGGCGGGATTGTGGCGGGGGGTAGCTTACTGTTTGCTTATGTACTTTGTTTTTAGCGATTAATTAATGCAATTAATCTGCAGCTGGATTCGTGTCTTGAGACTTGAGCCAGTTGCCCTTCAGTTTTGATGAAATTGTTTGTGCGCATTTCTGTGTATTCCTCTGAAAAAGCCCCTGCCCAGCCCAACAGGCGCCTGGCAAAGATTAAGTCGAGCTTATTGGTAATAAAGAAATTTATTAATGCGCACCGAATGTGTATACATACATTAATATACCATGCAACAAGAAATTAATTAGCTAATTAAGATATAGTCAGACAGTAGAAAAAACAAAAAACTATCCTCAGAGGCAGTGTGGCAATATTTACATTATAGCATAATTAGAGATTATCTTGAGCAATAAAAAAAATAATCCTTGACAAAGAAACGCACATAAGAAACACATAGTGCCTAAAATGAATTGAATATGAGTTTTTATATGGCTTGCAAAATATATTTATATTAATTTGTAATATTGCACTTTGCTATTCATTCAAAATTTCGAAAATTTCACCAAGTAAACTCATCTCCCTGGGCCAACCGAGTGTTAAGATAGACTAAGATTACGAGCTGAATGAATAGCTACAAGGGATAATTTGTCAATCAGTTGCTTCGCATTGCTGCAAGCGATCAGTTCGGTATTTAAGAAGCATACGGAATTGCAATTTTTACCGGCATTATCAGTAAAATTCTTCGATTCATAATGTTATCAGGTGTAATTTTGATAATATTAGCGGCGTATCAACTGTGTAAGCATTGCATGTTTGGTTTTATTTCTGAATGAGGCTTATCTTAACGATAATTAACATCGAGAAAGTAGAGCTTAAATCTAGCAAAAATATATATGTATTAGATAGTACGCAGAGCACTTAAAATTTCTTCGTTTCTGAAAATAAAATATTTGAAATTTTGCATAACTAAATTAAATTTAATTTAATCCAAAGTCGGAACCACATTATATTTTAGGTTGTTTTATCTTCTAATTTATATATAATCTATTTATTTATTAATTTTGTGATATACCAAACATAAAAATAATAAATAATAAATAAGCCAATTTATTAATTAGAGCACACAGTAACATGTTGCTTTTCTTCTCGAAATGCATCTATTCTTAGCCCTTCTCTCTTACCCTCTCTCTCAAATATAACTTACTTATCTGTTAATCCCACTCCAAGTAAAGGTTTCTCAGAATGCATCTATTCTTAGCTTCTTCTGTCTCTTAAATACGTATATTTTCTACTGTAGCTTTTATTGGAGCTGCTGATAATTTATTTTCATGCTGGAATGGCGAATGCATTCCGGAGAGGGCTAAGTGCAATGGCGTACTGGATTGTGAATATGGCAGCGATGAGACCTTTCTGGAATGCTATAATAATACCTGCGACGAGTCTGCCTACTTTCGCTGCAATTACGGGGGCTGCATCCTGGACCAGCTAAAATGCAATGGAGAGTCCGACTGTTTGGACGGAAGTGACGAGAACAAATATTTGTGTGCAGACGATAATCAACTTGATTCCTTACTAAATGAATTACGCGGTGAGTGCAGGTGAGTTGGCCAAAAATATGCTTAAGCTTTATTCAAATCGAGACAGCGAACCGGTTCGAGGCTGTAATTCATTTATTCCTTATTTCTAATGGGAACCAAACATTGAACTGAATCAGCTGCCTAAAAAATTGCCGAAGATAAAAGCGTTTGCTCAAAGATAAATACTTGTTTTTGTTCACGAATCGAAAATGAGGTATTCACTTGATTTTTGAGCCAAATCGAACAGATAATACATACTTAAGCCTTGAAGCTTGACAATAATATATTTCCCTATTCGTATGCAGCCCTGCCCACGCCGTCAGCTGTGACAAGAAGTGCCTAAAGTGGAGTCGGGTGTGTAATGGCCACAACGATTGTACGGATAGCTTTGATGAATCTGCGGAGCTATGCACCGTCAGTCAGTGTCCAGCCGATTCGTTTCGCTGCAAGAATGGCGCCTGCATCAATGCCGGTTCCTTTTGTAATCATGTGCTCGACTGTGCCGATGGCAGCGATGAGATACCCTCTATATGCCGCAAACTTGGTGAAATGGTGGCCAAGATGGACACATGCCCACAACTATTAAGCGAACAGTTGCCACAGTCGACACCGACTAAGGAAGAGTCTAGTGTATGGCAGACGGACACCTGTTCGCTGGAAACAAGTGAGGGCAGACTTGTAAGGGATTACTTCTCGGGCTTTGAGTTTGGCCCAGCTGACGGAGTGCCAGGCGGCAGCATCGTGGAAGTGAGCTGTAATGAGGGCTATGTGAATTTCGGCTCGACCATCAATAGATGCATGAAGAGCCAGTGGCATCACGAGGGTTTCGGCTGTATGCGCCTGTGCAGCCAAAAGGATGATATAGCCAAGGCACACTTTGCGACGCAGTGCATCCACGATGGCCATTTGGTGAACTGTCAAAGTGATTCGCAATTATTCGGCACAGAATTGATTGTAACCTGCGCAGACGGCTATAAAAGTGCGCTGGTAACTAGTAAACCAGGTGAACATAGCTGCAATGAGATGGGCACCTGGACAACTATGGTAAGCAATCCCGAATGTGAGCCTATCTGTGGCATTAAGTCGGCACAACATCCTCAACTTTTCCCATGGACTGTGAGCATATTTCAAAGAAACTCAAACAACGCAGCAATCTATGACTTTAGATGTGCGGGCACCATTGTCTCCGCCCAATTCGTAATTACAGCAGCAGCCTGTTTCACCGATCAATTAAATAGTACGGAGCAACAACTGAACTACAACATTGTTCAGGGAAATCATAGCATCAGCTACAGCCTGAACGAAGATCATGGCTATGTTCTACACAACATCAAAAATATACACACGTTGGCCGTGTAAGTATTCCCTGAAATACTTAGCCCAACTACGCTTAACTTTAACTCTCTATAGAAATTCGGCCAAAAAATTAGTCTTACTTCAACTGACAGGATGGTTTAGCTTGGGCGCTAAAGTGAGACCCATTTGCTTGGCTGATTCAAAAGCAGCGCTTAATATAAAAAGATTGGGTGACTTTCAGAATTATCAGCTCGGTGGGGCTCGGACGTTATACGACAACAATAAATATATTTTAACGCATATTGCCATTAAGAATACGACTTTGTACAATATAAATCAATTTCTGATGCCCATTCAACGGAAAATAAAAAATACAGTCGCTTGAAATTTGATAAAAAGGCGAAAATAAAAGATTTCCTTATCTATATAAAATATTTATATATCTACATCTATATCTACATTTATATCTATATCTATATCTATATCTATATCTATATCTATATCTATATCTATATCTATATCTATATCTATATCTATATCTATATCTATATCTATATCTATATCTATATCTATATCTATATCTATATCTATATCTATATCTATATCTATATCTATATCTATATCTATATCTATATCTATATCTATATCTATATCTATATCTATATATATATCTATATCTATATCTATCTATATCTATATCTATATCTATATCATATCTATATCTATATCTATATCTATATCTATATCTATATCTATATCTATATCTATATCTATATCTATATCTATATCTATATCTATATCTATATCTATATCATATCTATATCTATATCTATATCTATATCTATATCTATATCTATATCTATATCTATATCTATATCTATATCTATATCTATATCTATATCTATATCTATATCTATATCTATATCTATATCTATATCTATATCTATATCTATCTATATCTATATCTATATCTATATCTATATCTATATCTATATCTATATCATATCTATCTATATATATCTATATCTATATCTATATCTATATCTATATCTATATCTATATCTATATCTATATCTATATCTATATCTATATCTATATCTATATCTATATCTATATCTATATCTATATCTTTAGTTTTACATATCTTCATCTACATCTTATATCCTCAAACATCTTGTCTCTTTTCTTTAGATTGACTCATAGCCATCTACTTTGACATTACCATCCCAAACGAAGCCGCAGTTCATCGCAACTCATTTCGAATCGCCCAGTCATTATGGCTTGTAGTATCTATTAGCACTTAAACAAATTACCATATTAATTGCTACTAATTAAAAATGCATTAAAACACAGAGCTCTGTCCGTATCAGAGCCGGAATCGCACTCGGGGAGTCTGGCAATTTATTATGCTTTGTCATCTCTGTGTTGCCAGGACCAAATGTGCAAAATGATAATAATAAATATTTTCATATTCATTTTCATAATGCCACGATATCAATGAGTTCATAAAGAGCCACTGTCCGCACTGTGTACTTTCAATTAAAAGCCAACTTTTAGCCATAATTCAAAAACTAAAGTATACAAAACGAGTTTTGCGGCGAAAGTTTCAATCGCATCGATTTGCATAGACCGAGGGGGTTGTCAAATGTATCTGCACATAAGGATGTAAGCAAATATCTATATATATACTCATACCGTTCTACCACCCAACCAGGCGCACCTGTAACATCTGCGCTCCACCGCAAATTTCGCTATTCATGCCATAAATTTCTGCTGTGTGGCACATTAATTAATTTGCTTTGCGGCATTTCAAAAGGATTATTTACCGCTCATTTCAGATGAGTCAGTGTGTGTGTGTGTGCTAGTCAATAGGCTTAAGTTAGGAGAGTGTGTGGCCGTGTGTATACTTATATATGTGGGTGACTTGTATTTCGATATGCAAAGGTATTTAAATGCTTTTAGCACTCGATACAAATTACATATTTGTAGTCTGTCCATGGAGACTTATGGTCTTATATTTAAATATATGTTAGACTTACTCAAGTCATAATTTTAACTTCAGATAAATATTTTGTTTATCCTTTTTAAAAGCTTTTTTACATCTTTGTTTGTCACATCTTTTCTTTCTACTCATTATATCTCATTAAAATTACCCCTGACCGCTGAGCAGCACTCAGTCTCAGCTGCGTGTCGAGAAAGTTTATGACATTCTTAAATCTAATGAACAAAAATTAATTTACAATAATAACTCAGCTAACACGAAACGATGGCACAGGCTGCTAACAACCTCAAGCCCCAAAGGCCCATCCAATAATCCGACAGCTCCAGTTTCAGCCAATGAAAGAGTTACGCCGTGTGCCCACAGTCGGGCCCAGAGGGAACGGGGCGGCGACGCCATTTCAAAGTGTTTCCGTTTGCAATTTGCATAAAATTCGTTAAAATATCTTACGGCATTAATGAGCTGGCCGGAGGGAGTTAGAACGTTACCTGTTGCCCGGTAAAATGTCATCGACTGTACCCAGTGGAGCTCAAGTGTAAATGGATCGCCTTGTGGTATCCGGTAATTGAGTGTAATTAGATCCTGCCCCAAAAAAACACAAATGACAAACACTTTAAGCCTGTGGTTACTCGGTGGGTGGTATTGTGGTTGCCCGTGGTTGCCATGTGGTTAGGCGATGCCAAAGCTCAAACCAGAAGCTGAAACATTCTTCAGCCTCAGCCCTCTCAACCCTTTGCCTTTTGTCTTTGTCGCATTTTGTTTTTAATTATGTAGCGTGAATAATTTTGCTCTTTGTCTCATCTATTTACGAGTCATTGATATTCCTTTTCTATGCTTTAATTGGTGGAAATTCTGTTGTAATTAAATACAGTTGGAGCTTAATTGGGTTTTGGATAAGCGGAAAAGAATGTGCGTAGGAAATTGTTCAATGTGCTTTAGAATATCTATGTAGATGATATTAATGTCAGTATGGTAAAGATGGTTTTGTCAGTAAGTAGAAGGATACATATCTTTAAAGCTTTTATAATAACAGTTTGCATTGTCTTTCTCTTGTAGATAATACAAATGGCAATGATACAATATGGTAAGGTATGGTATAAAGTTCTTGTATGAAGAAAAATCTTGGTAAAGGACCTATATGGGATTGACTAGCTTCATAATATTTTTGTATGCCAACTGATTTTATTTCGAGCTTTGCAAAGGATTTCAGATATATTCAAATATTCTGAATTGTGTTTTAAACCCCAAACCCATTAAAAATGTCTATAAGGGTATATTGTATTTGTGCAAAATCCAAATCTGTGTAACAGGCGGAAGGAAGCATCTGCGACCCCATAAAGTATATATATTCTTGATCAGCATCAATAGCCGAGTCGATCCGCCATGTCCGTCTGTCTGTCCGTCCGTCAGTCCGTCCGTATGTATGAACGCAAAGATCTCAGAACCTGTAAGAGCTAGAGACTTGAAGACTTTTAGATGTAGGTGCTCCTAGTGCCTGCGCAGATCTAGTTTGTTTCCCATAATCGATAACTTACTCCGTTCCCAAGCAATCGATAAAAATCGATATCGACATCCTGTTTTTTTGAGCAAATTGGCTAAATAATTAGAGCTAGAGCCACCAAACATGATATATTGCTTTAAAAATATTATATATACGTCAAGTATCTTTCATTTTGTACCTATCGCCACCTCCCCGCTACCACCCCAGAGCTATAAGTCAAGTTAATAACCCAACTTTTATTGCCAACCAATTTAAACCACAAATTAAATGCTATTGACTTTTACAGAATACACAAATATTCTATGGTACAATAAGATATACTGTAGAAAATTTCATAAAGATCGGTTAAGAAAAAAACAAACTTATATGCAACTGCACAATTGAATAGGGCAGCAGCTTTAAGAATTTCTGTATACATGTACACACACACATTTATGCGCGTCTGCTTCGCATTCTAACTGCATGGTAATTGCGACTTTTTTCTGTAATGGTATTTTAGTTTCTTTTTTATTATAACTGCTTAATTATTGGTATAGCTGCTGAGTAGAGGCATAGCAAGTGGTGCGGTTTGTCGCGAGTTCGAGCCCCACCGGGGAAACATTTTTTTTTTGCTGGTGCAGCTGTTGAGTAGAGTCGACAGGAAGAATGCGGTCAGTTGCGAGTTCGAACCCTGCCAAGGGAACTTTTTGTTATTAATTTATTTGATGTTGGAATAAGAGGGTTCAGGGTATCCCCTAGTCGAGAGCTCCCGACTAGAACCTCTTACTTGGTTTTTATTTGTAAAGCTAAACTAATTATATTTTCACTTTTTGTCAATCGCTCACAATTTAATAAAATGCAATTCTTGTGATTCATGTCATTGGCAGCCTATATTGCTAGCAAATCTTCTGCTAGCGTATCAATAACCAAATTTAATTTCTCAACCCCTCCATGATATATCATCATTCAAAATAAATGTTTCACATGATATGTTCCCAATCTTATCAGATCCTAAATTTTGGCCTCCACACATGATTGTTCACGAGTTCAAGCCCAACGAGAAAGAAAGGCTAAATTCGGCACGCCGAAGATCTAATACCCTTGCAGACCCAACCTTTTCATAATGCTAATAGTGCTTTACCCGTATCTAAGAAGCACAGGGAAAATAGAGTTTGGGCAAGATATCTTGATAAACAAAAAGGTTTTTAATCAAAAACCTTGTTTTCGACCGATCGTTCCTATGGCTGATATATGATATAGTAGTTCGATGTAAATACGATTTTGCAAAAATGATGGGAGCATAGTGAAATCTTTAAATGCCGTATTTAATCAAAATATCTTGAATGACAAAAAGTTTTCCATACATCAACTTAATTTTCGGCCGATCGTTCCTATGGCAGATATATGATGTAGTGGACCGATCTTAATAGGATTTTAGATGTATATGAGGAGCATAGTAAAACTAATAAATGCCGAGTTTGGTCAAGAAATCTTGAAAAACAAAATGTTTTTTCATACAACAACTTAATTTTCGACCGATTGTTCCTATGGCAGCTTTATGAAATAGTGGTCCGATCTTAATCGAATTTTGGATATATATAAGGATTATAGTAAAACTAATAAATGCCGAGTTTGGTCCAGATATCTTGAAAAACAAAATGTTTTTTCATACAACTTTATTTTCGACCGATCGTTATTATGGCAGCTCTATTATATAGTGGTTCGATCTTAATAAGATTTTGCATATATATGAGGAGCATAGTACAAAAATAAATGCCAAGTTTGGTCGATATCTTGAAAAACAAAGTGTTTTTAATACAAAAACTTAATTTTCGACCGATCGTTCCTATGGTAGCCTTATGATCCGATCCAGCTGGTTTTGACATATATCGGATATACTTCCTTCTGCCTGTTACATACATTTGGATTTTGCACAAATACAATATACCCTTATACCCATTTTTAATGGTTTCAGGGTATAAAAAATGATTCAAAAAAACCCAAAATCAGATATGGTTGAATTTAACCATGTTTCTGAAAATGTAGGCGTAGGTGCTCCTAGTGCCTGCGCAGATCGAGTTTGTTTCCGATAATCGATAACTCAACCCGTTTCCAAGCAATCGATAAAAATCGATGTCGATATCCTGTTTTTTGGGCAATTTTGGTAAATAATAAGAGCTATAGTCACCAAACTTGACATATAGCTGCTAAAATATAATATATATATGCATTTGCTGTTGGAAGAAGAGGGCTCAGGGTATCCCCTAGTCGAGAGCTCCCGACTAGAACCTCTTACTTGATTTTGCATAGAAATGATCGGCCGACTTGAGGCGGTGGAGTGTTAATTGCCGTTAAAGCCACTCTCCAGTCAGAACTTTTCTGTTCTAGTACGCCTACTGACGCTGAGATTGTCTCAGTTAAGGTGTCTTTTCCTACACGGAATATCTATGTAACATGCTCTTATGCCCCTCCTTTTTCTGATATTTAAGTTTATATGAAACATATAACTTGTATAAAAGAAGTTTCTTCATACGTGCGTGATAATAACCTATTTATGGTGTTGGGTGATTTTAATTTGCCGAGCATCTGTCATTATTCACTGCCGAAATTATCTAGTGCTCTCAGCACAGCACGATTTAATAGACTGCATGCTTGATCTTTCGTTGTTTCAAATCAATTCAATTTTTAACCATTTGAATAGATCACTTGACCTTGTATTTGTTAACGACTACCTTATTTCTAATGTGTCTAGGCGCCTCCCTTATCTCTTCCTGAGGATGTCTATCATCCTACTTTAGAGATTGCAATGCTTAATTGTAATCCTCTCATTTCGTGCTCATCAGCTAATAAACCCCACTGTTGCTTTCGCAAAGGAAATTATTCTTTGCTGAATCAGCTTCTTTATGCAACCGATTGGTCTTTCTTATATGACTTGGTTGACATGAATACTGCCATTAATTTTTTTTATATCACCCTAAACTCCCTCATAGTTGTGTGTACTCCCAAGTCAATTCCTTCGACTACTTTTTCAAAACCACCCTGGTTTACTACCAGAGTATCACATCTAAAAAATGTAAAATCTAAGTATTTTAAAAAGTTTAAACAGTCTGGTTCGTGTACAGACTTGGCTAAATATTCCATAGTCAAGTCAAACTTCTTTCTTCTTAATTCTCAATGCTATAAGAATTATCTAACTGGTTGTAAAAGGCAATTTTCCCAAAATCCGAGACAGTTTTATAATTTTGTAAACTTGAAGCGTAAATCTTCAAGTTTGCCATCTCCTTTTTCTTTCGGGATGGATAAAGCTAGCAATGACTCTGATTCTGCTAACCTATTTGCTATTTTTTTTAATCAACTTACTCTTCAGTCTGTCCTTATACTAATTCTTTTCTTCCGCTAGTCTATACCTCCTCCCATAATTTCTCTCTCCACTCCTATTAGCTATAAACTCTTTAAAATCTTTAAATCTTCTTTTTTAAAATCTTTTTTTTTTATCTATCCACTGAATCTTCTGTCTTTCCATCCCTTTGGAAAGAATCTTATGTCATTCCTCTCCACAAGAAAAGTGGGTAGTCTGATATACAAAATTACAGGGGCATTGCAAAACTGTCCGCTACTCCTAAATTATTTGAAAACATGTAAGAGGTTCTAGTCGTGAGCTCCCGACTAGGGGACACCCTGTACCCTCCTCTTCCAACATCAAATGCATATATATATTCTATTTTATAAGCTATATGTGAAGTTTGGTGACTCTAGCTCTTGTTATTTACCAAAATTGCCCAAAAAACAGGAATAAAACACCTCCATCGGTCGGTGATGCTATTTAGAAAATTGTGTTCTTTAACTATGCCCTTAGCATATAATTCCATTATCTATTGTATAATCTATTGAATAATGAGGAAGACACTCGTTTTGTCGACCATTAATAAATAAATAAATACAATTTTTTTGGCATATTGTAAAAGTTTAGTAAAATATTTTTGTAATTTCTGTAAAATCCCTGTGTGTGGTCTTCTATATGCCCACATATCTTGCCCGTGGAGTTTCTCTTACTGTTGCAGCAACAAAATGCCAGAAACCGCAAAAAGTGAAATACACCTCGATTTTTTTTGTTGCTCGCATCATGTTAGCAAAGTTTGTTTTGTCTGGCTTAAAGCGAAGTTCTAACACTTTTATTTGCATTGTGTTTTTTTGGCCAAATTGTCGCCAGTCGGTTTGCTGCAGCCGCAACTGCTGCTGCTTGTTTTGCTTGCCACAATTTGCGGTGCCAGCAATTTGCAACAACTGCAGCAAGCTGGGATCATTGACGGCGTAGTTCCCCTCACCCCCTGCCTATTAACTTTGTTGCACACGCTGTTGATTGTTGGCTGATTGAAGCCACCAGGAAAATTGCAGTTGTTGGTTTTATTTTCTTTTTTTTTTGTGGACACTGCGTGGGTTCTGTGCGACTGATTGCCTTACAATTAATGTTTTTTGTCGGCTAGCGCACAAAAAATTTACATTTAATTTGACTCAACTGCTCGGTTGGCCAATATCTGCGAGTCTAAGGAGGTGCTAATGAATCTACAATCTTGCGTGGGTGCCGCAAAAGTTGTTCCAGTTGTTTTCCCACTTTAAATGAGATCTTAAGTTGTTCAATTAACGTATTACTCAATCAATAGGAAAAATTATCACAATTATCTAGAGAGACCAATTAGATTCCTAAAATATATATAAATAGTATACTATTACGAAAAATGCACTTAACCTAGTGCAAAGCTGACGATACAAACAGTTAAGCTTTTTTCAATACATATACAAAACATACACACACATATGCACACTTTACGCTGCGTCTGTGCTTCTTCTTGCAGCATTCAATACCTTGTATAGGAAACGCATTCTTGAGTAACTTCGGTATTTACAGACCGATCTTAATGGCACAAGTGTGTGCATATACTTTGGGAAAACGTGGGCGTTTCAAAAAGTGGAGAATTCTGGATTTTTCTCAACTGGTCCTTCATGAGTATAAGCTCTACTGATGCTGACCAAGAACATATATGCTTCATGAGGCAAGAGAAGTCCACATTAATATAAAATTTAAACTAAACAAATGTAATAATACTGACAACGAATATAAATAAGTACTTAACGAGCCAAGAGAAATCAACAATAATAAAAACAAAGTACATTTATATTTAATATTTAACTATTTTTTTACATAAATATTTAATTCACCTACATTCTACATGTTTGTAATTGCCATCAAGTGAAAAGAGAAAAAACAGATTATGTTATCTGCAGTTGAACGGCGACCATTTATGGCCGCACGGCCGACCTGGCCGAATATTGTAATTAACCTCGGAGCTGGCGAGGGGCAAAACAAGTTGCGACTAATCCTGAATTATTATTTTCCATAGTCAGGCCAAAGACAAGCAAATGGTTTATTTTCAATTTATGGCACGAAAGGGTTGCCCCAGCATGCGGGGCCAGATGTGAGGTCAACCCCCTTGGCAATGTTTCCAAATCATTTGCATATGAGTTTTTGGGTACTCGCACTTTTGCCTAGTTGAGCATTCAAATTACTGTTATTATTATTTTCACTCATATGCCACTCGTCCAGATGGGTTTGAGGGTTTCGGAGGCTGAGTGGAGGGGTAAGGGGTTGGTTTTGGGCAACCATTAAAATCCAGCACGACCTTTGTGCTGCGGCGATGCGCTTGGCGCACTTCCGTTAGCTTTTAATTCTATTAGACGAGGCCACACGGCTCGGCGCTTATCGCTGCCGGCACACATGTCGCCCGCCGCCTCCATCGAACCCAACTGTTTGCAGCGCCCTCTGGCGGTGGGGCAACTGTTCAAAGGCGCGTAAAAGGTTAAAATTATAATTTGCGGCTTCTGCGTGGCACTTTATTACGCAACTTTTTGGCATTTGCAGTCAACACGAGTCGACACGCTTAATTTCTTGGCCGCCTTTTCATAACATTTGTTCTACATCATGTATAATACAAAGTTAGGGAGTTGTGCTGGCTAGAAGGGGCGGGAGGCTGTGTTTTGTTTGCCGCCGTGATCTCCAAAAACAAAAGAACATTTTTAATGGGTCTGCGTGGGCGCTTATCAACCTCGGATATCCTTGACGCAGTTGCCACAAAACAAATAAAGGTTAGTTACGAGATTCTCGAGGTTTCGGTCGCGGTTTTGGTTTTCTGCCCCAACTTTATTTGTTTGCCTTTACTTTACACCTAAGCGGCAAAGTTTCGCACTGCTCTGTGGGATAAACGAGCGATAAGCCCCGTTTGAATTATTTCGTTAACTGCCAAAATTGTTTATCCTTCTGTTAGCCAAATACAAGTATCCCCTTATTTAGTATGTGAAAAATATGCAAGCAGGTTATTTGGGTTATTTTGGTGAAATACGCACAGAAAAGGTTTACCTATACAGCTATACTTAAAGATAAACACGCAACTGATTTGCCTTAATTACTTGCAGGCTCGAAAATATACATAAGATTGGAAAACTGACAAAAAAAATTATTTTGTCAAATTATTTCTCATATTTTCCAAAAATATAGTATTTAAATGATAAATATGTTTCAAATTGTAACTCAAATAAGTTTCTTAAGGCTAATTAGATAGAAGTAAAAAATTAATATCAGCTAAATTAATATTTAACCCAAAATATATCATCAGTAAACCATATTAAAAAATTCTTCTATCCAACTAATATCTATGAATATGCAAATAAAAAGAGTAGGGTGTTCCAAGGATGAACATAGAAGGATATTAATAATCTACAAACAATAAGAAGGGTATAAGACATTTGAATACCTTTTCAAAGGAATTAAGCTCCCATAATATGTGAGATACGAACAAATATTATTTTTCATAGCTTCACGCTAGTAATTCTCAATTAGTTCAAGCATCGAAAAAGCGAAAATGTGTTTGCAATTGGAGAATCGAATACAAGGTCTGCTAATAGTAGAACCGAGTAATTCTTGAAAAAGTTTGCAATTTTTATGTTTATACCTTGTTATTTGTTAAGCTCGAGCTGGTCCGCTTTATACTTTTAAATTCTACTAAAAAACTTAAAATATCAGTAGTCATTATTTAAATGGAATTTGAATTATACTAAGAACAATATTCTCAAATGCACTTTCATTTGGAATGTGGCGAATATTTCGTTCTTACTTTTTGTACTAGTTATTTGATGATTTGATGCCCCTCATTCCGAATTACACCCACACTTCTCTGGTTAAATGGGATGCAAACAAGCTTAAGCCTTGGCCACACCCATTGCGAAAAAAAATATATAACAAATTGTCAACACACAAGATGGCATTTAATCTTCAACAAATTGTGAGCCACTTGTACAGACAGCTTAAATAAATACAGTTGGCAGGCAGCACCACCTGCACCACCACCAAGAACAGCAGCTCTCCCGACCCCGCTTATCCACAATATCGCGTGGCAATCTATCAAGCGGGGCGTACTCGGAGTCGAACGCAGCGTGTTATGCGTAAATTTGTGAAAATCTCTTTGGGGTCTTTATTTTTATACCCTGAACCCACTGAAAATGGGTGAAAAGGGTATTATAAATTTGTGTTAATGTAGATAACAGGCAGAAGGAAGTATTTCCGACCCCATAAAGTATATATTTTCTTGATCAGCATCAATAGCTAAGTCGATCTGGCCATGTCTGTCCGTCCGTCCGACTGTCTGTTCGTCCATCTGTATGAACGCAAAGATATCAGAACCTATATAGAGACTTGAAATTTTAGCTGTAGGTCCTCCTAGTGTCGCAGATCGAGTATTCGATAATCGATAACCTGCCCCGTTTCCCAATAATCGATAAAAATCGATATCAAAATCCTGGTTTGAACAAATTGGGTAAATATTAAGAGCAAGAGTCCCAAACTTGATATGTTGCATCTAAGATATTATATATATCAAGTAGTCATTTTATACTTATCACGTTCTCCACGGTACCACCATATAAATCAAGTTAATAACCCAACTTATATTTCCCCTCAATATAAGCCACAATTTTATTGCAATTTACTTTCTGAGAATACACATATATTCTATGGTACAATAAGATATATGTAGAGAATTTCATGAAGATCGGTTAAGAAACACTTGCTTACGGCAAATTCGAAAAATATCTGTATACATGTACACACATCAACAGCATTGCAATTGCGATTTTCTTGTTTGGTGTGCTACTATTTAAATTCGTTTTCTCACTGAGACTCAATTATTGGTGTGACTGTTAAGTAGAGGCGGTGGCAAGTGCTGTTGTCTGTCGCGACGGCGGAAAGTAGTCCGGTTATTTGCGAGTTCGAGTCCTGACACGGAGATTTTTTTTTTCTAATTTATCTTCGTTAATACTTAAGCAAAAAGGCGCGTAGCGCGAGCCGAGTTTGGTGTTGGAATAAGAGGGTTCAGGGTATCCCCTAGTCGGGAGCTCCCGACTAGAACTTCTTGTTTTATTTTCTATTTTCCACTTTTCTTGTAGTCATGTGAAATTTGCATTTAAAGTCAATAAATTCATTTTGCATACGCACACTCGCTGACTGGAAGCCAAAACATGCGCCGTGTTGTGCTCTATAAATCTGTGCGAGTCGTCGTCTTCTCTCCCGGGCTGACTCTGCAGGGGCGTGGCGCGGGGTGTTGTCTTAGCGGCTTAGCCTTCAGCCTGCGGCCAACTTGAGTCTGGCTACTGACTTGCAGCTGCCTCCGCTTTCCTTCCCCCTCATATCACCGAGTATTACAAGATTACTTCAAGTGCGAGTGGGTAAATAACTGACAACTGAGAGCTGAGAATTGCGACTGCCGTCGCCTTTTGTCGCTTTGGCAGTGCTTAAGGCGATATTTGCGTTATTTACGATTATTTACAATTTAAAATGTACATGTGCCAAGTAGTCCGCGCCCAACCTTGCACTCCTCCCCGCAGCACTGCCCTTTTGTAACCAAGATGTAGTACATCCTTCGGCTCGTATCTTGATATGCTGATTTTTATTTACATCACAATTACTTTGCTGTAACTACGGATTTGTTGTGCTTAAGGTAAGCGATTCGATTTCGGAGTTGACACATAGGTAGCATAATTAAGATGGTTTTAAAATTTAAAAAAAAATAAAAATTAAATCAAACAAAGAAATATTTAGAAAATTCGAATTGCTATCAAATACTGTATTGAAACTATAGAACTAGATTCGAATCGGCAGCCACGTTCTTATTATCTTTCACCTCCCGCAAGAAAGTGAAAGGCTACTGAAAACTATACTGAAACTATCAAATGGGATTTGAAAGAGCTACCTCAATTGTTTCTTGCCAAATGTTTTTTTTTTTTTTGCACTCGATTTTTGTCTTTATCTATCATCTAGCCATTAAAAAGCTACTTACACTGATACTTTAAAGCTAGGATTTGAACCAGCAACCTCATTTTTTCCATTCCAAAGTTCTATTTTTCATTATTTTTTATCTTTCTCCATCACAATAAAATAAATAGTTACTAAATACAACACTGAAACTTTAAAATAGAATTTGAACCAGCAACCTTTTTTTTCCATGGCTAAAATTTTATATCATATCAATTGTTTCTGATATGATATATTATCAACGACTTAGAATATATCATAGTATTTTTTTAGTATATGAAAAATAAACGTATTATGATATGAAACAATGACTATATAATGTTGTTTTCGTTTCTTTTTTCGGGTAGAACTGATTACGCCCAAAAGATTATTGGCAACCAGTTTGAGCAATTTTCACTACGCGCTCCGCAAATTTATGCCGTGGTGCGATATTTGCCCGGCGGCATTTGGATAATCGAGGCCCACGCTGCACCGCAAAAACTTCTGTGCGACTGCAACCGTTGAAGAGAAATCCTGGCTCAACAAGCAGCTAACAGCATCAACAACTAACCACAACAGCAGTCGGCATCACAGTTTGGCATCTTTTTGAGGCAACTAATTGAATTATTAGCGGCTGCAGCCAGTGGTTGGGCTGCGGTTGTTGTTGGGTCTGCGGCCGCTTCGTCTGCCCCGTTGTGCGCACATTGAAATTATTGTTGGTGGTTGACAAGGATCAGCGCCGACGCCTTATTTGTGTTCATGCTCATTGTACCCACAGCCGCTTCCCTCTACCCGGACCAACTGCTGCTGCCCTTGGGCAATGGGTGGACCAAGCTTTAACAAGCGGGTGTTGGCCACGTTGCAGCCCAGCTCGCTTTTTTTGGCATTTGGTTTGCTGTAGCCGCCGGCTGGCGACATGTGCACACGTATTGTTCTTGTAAATCATTGATTAATTCTTACTCTTTTTGAATATGATTAGCGAAAGTTATGGGCAGAGATTTGAATGCGGATTCCAATTGGGTTTGCCCAAGCAGTGCACAATTAAATTACGGCCACAACCCTTGGTTAAACTAAAGGTCCAAGTGGTTAGAACAACTATTTTTTAAGGGCTGCACATTTAATACACTTCAATATTTTTATTATATCTATATGAAATGGTAATATTATGCTGATGATATATTCTTACATGCTAAAAGTAAGAGAATAATGAGTTTAGTCCGAATTTCATGTTTCCTAGAACGGACGATGTCTCACAGCCAACCTTAGTATAAACACTACTTAATTAAACAAGATGTTCTAGTCGGGAGCTCCCGACTAGGGAATACCCTGAACCAACGTATTCCAACACCAAAATGCAGTTCGCACAACGCGATCGTTTGAAGTAACAAAGATATATTGAAAAAAAAAGTTTCCTTGGGGGTTCGAACTCGCAATCCAGCAAAACAAAAAAATAGTTTCCCAGGTAGGGTTCAAACTTGCGACAGACCGCAACAATTTCTATGCGTCTATTCAACAGCCACACCAATAATAGCGAATTATTAAGAAAAGAACGAACTTAAATAGCATTACAGAAAATTATAATGCTGTTAGAATGCGAAGCAGATGCGCATGAATGTGTGTGTGTACATTTATACATAAATTCTTGATGTTTTCGCTAGCTGTGCCATCCACTTGGGCAGTTACATATAACTTTGGTTTTTTCTTAACCGATCTTTATGAAATTTTCTAAAGCATATCTTATTGTACCATAGAATATTTGTGTATTCTAAAAAAGTCAATTGCATTTAAATTGTGGCTTAAATTGGTTGGCAATAAAAATCGAGTTATTAACTTGATTTATAGGTGGCCATAGGTATAAATGAAAGATACTTTATATATATATATATATATATATATATATATATATATATATATATATAGAAGCAACATATAAAGTTCGGTGACCCTAGCTCTTAATATTTACCAAAACTAGTAAAAAAAAACAGGATGTCGATATCGATTCTTATCGATTGCTTAGAAACGGACTAGGACAACCTACATCTAGCTCTTATAGCTTCTAGCTACGGATGGACGGACAGAAGGACAGACGGACGGACAGACAGACGGACATGGCTAGATCGACTTGCTATTGATGTTGATTAAGAACATAGGTATATACTTTATTGAGTCGGAGATTCCTACCTTCTGCCTGTTACATACATTTGCATTTTGTACAACTACAATATATCCTTTTACCCATTTTTAAAGGGTTAATCAAGTTTTATAGAGATAACTTCCAACTGACCGAGTTCACATAGTTAGCTAGATGGATAGACATGTCCAAATCCACCCAGCTCCGCTCGATCAAGCATATATCAACTCTATGTGCTCAAAAATATATCTTGCAATGCCTGGCACATCTCGTAATAAAATTATTATACCCTTCAACAGGGTATACACTACCCCATAATGTAAGGCATGTCCGTACATCCCTTTGTTATCAGCAATCAAGGTCCAAACTGGAATATGAGACACACACGCACACTTCTCTGACACTCTGACACTATACTCTGGCATCAGGCAAATGTCACGCATGTCACGTGGACCAAACAATGGCCAGATATAATCAGCACGTCTAGCAGGACTACAGCTCCTGACACTTTAGTAGTTTCTATAAGAAATATGTATATGAAATACTGAAACTTTCAAATGGAAAAACTTGCATATCTTTTGGCCAAGTTTGCGCTGGCATTGTATAAACTTTTGCCTATAAACTTTGAACTCAGGAGTTTTCATCGAGCAGTTGACACCAGTTGGACTGAGCAGTTTGGGTATATCTTATATATATGTATACAGAAACTCCTGTAAGTGGAGCACACTCAGACCAGTAAATGGCCTGCGCTTCCGCACAATTAGTTCGTACCAATTGTGCGCCTTTGGGTGTCTAGAGAAAAATTTAGGTAAAAAAAAAAAAATGGAAAACCCATTTTTAAGCTAGCAATTTGCAAGGTGTTATTCTTAAGAGCTGGCCGGGGGAGAGCCGGGTAGCTGGCTCGGCAGACAAAAACAAATCACTTAGCCTTAATGGCTTATGAAGGCAGCGCATTTAACCAAAAAACCTCAAGCAGTTAAGCGAAGCGACAGTGGGCGACTTTGGTAAACCAAGGGAAGACAGCAGGATGGGTTGGGCCAGAAGGAGGAAGAGGAGGATGAGGTGCAGCCGAGGAAGCTGTCAAATGGTTGTCTTTACCCGCAGCTCACACATAAAACTGGAACATTGCACACTGCTGACGCTGAAGGCGTTGGCCATAAGATGGAGATGAGATGGAGATGAGATGTGAGAACTGAGACCTGAGACAGCGTCTACAGCTGGCATAATGGGCGACCCAATTAGGCAAAGTGAGTGTTGGTGCAGTGCATATGAGCCATAAAACAATTGAACAATGTGCTGGCAACAATTAACAAACATACACAATCACAATTAAAAGAATAAAGACCTGCAGAGCCTGGGTGTAGAAATTGAAGGAAGCGCAGAAAAAAAATACACATATGTATGAATATTTACATTAGTTAAGTTTTCTTCAGGTTCTTAAGTGTCAAAAGATAAGCCACAATTTTTTTAAAAGAAGTCCTGCCGTGACTTCGATTTTAGGCTTCGGGTTGGGTTTTTAATAATTTGAAAAAAAATGAAATAATTTAAAGTACCCAATATCGTAAAATTTTGCAATAATATTATAAAATATAATATATAAAAGTAATATACGTAATGTGATCATTGAACTTTCAAGCGAGAGGTCGCTGGTTCAAATGCGAATGCAGACACTTGATGGCATTTAAAGCAACCGCTCAAAAGCTGTGTGCCCTTCAGAAGTTGGTGCGAAACACACAAACAATTTGGATACCATTTATCCTTGCGATCATACATACGGACAGACGGACCGATGGTCATGGCTAGATCGACTCGGCTAATCATGCTGGTCAAGAATACACTTACTTTATGGGATCGGAGATACTTCCTTTTACCTGCTACATACATTTACATACATACATTTGCATACATACATTTCATACATTTACATTATACCCTTTTTAATGGGTTCAGGATAGAGAAAGGAATTCCAAGTTTCAACCAGTGAGGTTCAAATCCGGTTTCCACCTTTTAGTAGTATCTGTATATAACCGAATTTTCCTATCCATATAAATTATATCAAGCCTTAAACCAAGAACTTAAACTAGAACCTAAAACTTACGATCCTTACAAATCAGGAGATAGACTAATTCGATTAGCTAAAAGCTTTAGTTAATATTGGAAACAATAAATTGAGCACAGCTGTCATTCATTCGTTTATTAGATTTGTCAATGCAACAGTTTTTTGTCAAGTGGCTGCCATTCGAACAGCATCAAGCTGACCATAAAAATCATCGGAATTGCAAATAGGTTAAACAAAAAAATGAGCTTTGGCCGGAACAAATTTTGGCGTCAAATGCAGGCGTTGCGTATAAATTAGAGTGGCCATTGTGTGTGGCATCTTAAATGTCAAAAGTGATACCCCTCGCTCTGCACCCGGCGCCCTGCGGCCTGCACCCTCGCCTTTGGCTAGTGCACCTGAAGCGCTTCAACTTTGACTCAAAGCGCTGGCAAAACAATAAATTTCCCTTTGGCAGTCATTGACTGAGGGCAAAAAGGAGGCGCAGCTTCAAACCTGCCTAAAGCCCTTACACATCACACACACACACACACACACACACACACACACACAGCTCCACATGAGGGGGCTGGGCAAGAAAAATGATGACCACAATGTCCTGGCAACTGGACGCACGGCTGAACATGAGGACATACAAAAAAGGAGGAGAACTGTTAAGGAACAACTTCTGGGCTAATAAAAAAAATCAAAAGGCAAAAACCAAAGGAAAAACATGCGGAAAAACCTGTTCCAAATGCATTTGGCCATTATGTGCTAGCTGGAGGGGGTGTTTTAGCGGAAAAGGTAAGTGATGCTGGCGTTGGGTGGGGGGGGGTGCTCTTTTAGTCAATATCTCAGGCTATGCTGCAATTTTTCTTCATTTTTTTGGTTTTTGTCACCCAACATGGAACTCAGGCGGAAGTTAAGCTGTTGTTTATGTGTCATCGTAAATCATGTTCAATGTACACGAAACAATTCCACGTAAGTGGATAATGGAAGCTCTCTGTAGTTGGGGTAGTTAGTTTTATGTACTTGTCGTTGGAAGCAGTTCACAACATGCAGCTCTTTAAGTGCTTAACATCAACAAATTTCTCAAAATAAAAACTTTCAGCACTTTATAGCAAATATAATCGAAGCTTTCATGTATATGGTTACAATGCTATTATATACCATATATTCCTTGAACTTTTACCAGTCGCTCAGTGGGCCATAGTTTAAGGATCGAGCCCCCGCACTTAGACGCGTGGTGGAAAACAATAATCGTACCAATTGCATTTGTAGCATTCTTCATTCGATCCGCGCGACGCCTGGTAATTTTCTTTAATATTCTTATATATCAATATAATATAATATTAAATGGATGTAAATTGCATTTCATGCCCAATTCGTTCTAGATAAAACCACCATTTAAAAGTGCTTCCAAAATGTGAAAATAAAGCAGCGCAACTTCGACGTGAGCCATGTGCTACCGCCGTTTCCTTACAATTTTTCTCATCATGCCTCTTTTTTTGAGAACGGCATCGAAGGTGGCCAACAGCAAGGGTACATAAGAATTGAAATTGAATTAAATTGTATAAAACCGATTGCATAATAAAGACTTTCTTAGCTAGCTTGGAAGAGTTATCCAAAACAGCAGCGCCTAATGCGCTGCGTGATGCTGAATTTAAAAAACTTCCGGCCGAAGCGCCAAAGCCTATACAATATCCATTTGTAGCATCCATTCAGATGGTGGAGAATGGAAGGTACCAGCACCTTTGCGGCGGCGCCATTCTGGATAACGAATTTGTGTTAACGGCAGCCCACTGTAATTTGAAGCCTCGCCTACTGCTTGCCAAAGATTTACTTGTGGCCGCTGGCTCAAATCTGTTGTTCGATACGAAAGCCCAACGTTTTCGTGTACGGGCCATTAAAAAGCATCCGGAGTTCAAGCCGCTTTATGGTCATGATATTCTACTGCTGCAGTTGGCATCTCCAATACCTATCGATAACATTCGATTTGCTGCTATCGACTTTAAAAATTCCACCAGCAGAAAGGACGGCAATTTGAATTCAATTCTACTCGGCTGGGGCCGCACAACGCCCAACCTGCCCAAGCAACTAGAAGTTGTGCCTTTTCGTACCATTTCCGATGAAATGTGTGTTCTTAAATATAAATTTAAATATTTAACACGTTCGGAAATTTGTGCCGTGAACACAAATGGACCTCGTGGAGCCTGTGATGTGCGTATTTGAATCAGAGTTGTGTGCCCATAAAATATTGGAGTTCTTTACAGGGTGACTCGGGTGGACCTCTAGTGGATGCGACGCAACATACGGTATATGGCCTGCTCTCATACGGTCGTAAGCCATGCGAGACGGGCAAACCCTTTGCCTTTACACGAATCAGCATCTATGTCAACTGGCTTGAGGAACAAATAAGATCAATGAGAAAACTGAATAATACGAATGATTTAGGATAGATATAACAAGTAAGAGGTTCTAGTCGGGAGCTCCCGACTAGGGAATACCCTGAACCCTCCTATTCCAACACTAAATAAATTCAAAAAAATGTTCCCTTGGCATGGTTCGAACCCGCAAATGGCCGCATTACTTGCTGTCGACTACTCTACTCGAAAATAGTAAATGCCGAGTTTGGTCAAGATATCTTGATAAACAAAATGTTTTTTCACACAAAAACTTAATTTTCGACCGATCGTTCCTATGGCAGCTATATGATATAGTGGTCCGATATTAATAGGATTTTGCATATATATGAGAAGCATAGTAAAACTAATAAATGCCGAGTTTGGTCAACATATCTTGAAAAACAAAACGTTTTTTCAAACAAAAACTTAATTTTCGACCGATCGTTCCTATGGCAGCTATATGATATAGTGGTCCGATCTTAATAGGATTTTGCATATGTATGAGGAGTAAAGTAAAACTAATAAATGCTGAGTTTAGTCAAGATATCTTAATAAACAAAATGTTTTTTCATACAAAAACTTTATTTTCGACCGATCGTTCCTATGGCAGCTATATGATATAGTGGTCCGATCCAGCTGGTTTTCACACATGTGCTGCGTGCAAAAGAAAGAGGAAGTTCTGCAAAGTTTCATTAAGATAGCTTTAAAACTGAGGGACTAGTTCGCATAGAAACAGACAGACGGACATGGCTATATCGACTCGGCTGTTGATGCTGATTAAGAATATATATACTTTATGGGGTCGGAGATGTCTCCTTCTATGGACATTTCACACATTTCACGACAAAATTATAATACCCTCTGCAAGGGTATAACAAGTAAGAGGTTCTAGTCATGAGCTCCCTACTAGGGGATACGTTGTACCAAAGACAATATAAACAGTTAGATAAGTAACGCCATACAACAAAATGCTACTATGCAGCTTGATTTTTTGAAAATTGAGAATGAAAACGAAACCTGTAGTATTGCGCTCTCACAGCCGAGAGAACGAAAAAGCTAAAAATAGAATTTGCTCTCAGCTTCGACTCTGTGAGGGCCGTGCAAGCAATTATGTTTGTATGCGTGTGAATATACATACATAACAGCATATTTGAATGTGTTGTTATCCACTGCTCTGGCAAAGTCTCTGGCTCGCAAAGAAACAATTTTCTTAGTTTTTTAGCGCAGATCACGACCTTCCCTTAGAAATACATATTTTCTGCGGAGTCAACCTCAGTACACAAAATGCATTCATATATCAACACAAATTTGGGATAGGTCATGATCTGCGCTAGAAAACTAACAAAATTAATTTCTTGCCAGCTGAAGCCAGAGCAGTGAATAACAACACATACCTTAAAGTTCTTATGCATGTATAATTCACGCATACAACGAACGGCGCACGCACGCTATTGGCTGAGACAAGGACTTTTCTCTAGCATACACTGTCCAAAAAGAAAAGTGCAATCAATCTATGTGTGCTATTTTCTTAACATAGTTATTGCGCAAGAAGCGTCTTGTGTAAAAATTATATAAGTTCTTCAATTTTCCTGTAAAATTATTTGTTAATATCTAGGGTAATATATCATTTAAATAAAGCATGCATTTCATGGATAAAGCACAAGCATCCATCGTAAGTTCTAAACTTTTGCGCTCAGTGTACTTCGAAAACGAAGCGACCAGCATCGACCAGCTTTGCTGAAGGCAGGCTGGCGACTCACTTTGTAGCTCGTGTCAGCATCAGCAAGCCACGACTTCGGCATTCGTTCGTCTGGTCTTTGGAGAACGAACAACCAGTCGGCAGGCATGCCGTACGAAGCCTCAAAGGCCAGATGAAAGGCCAGGCTAGAAATTTTGCATCGCATTCAAATGTATGGGCGTTACTCATCTTAGTGTTTATATCGTCTTTGCTTATACCCATTTTTAATGGGTTCAGGGTATAAAAATAAATGTATCACGAAGTTTTCAAGTCTCTGTATCTCTCTCTCTCTCTCTCCCTCTCTTTCTCTCTCTCTCTCTCTCTCTCTCTCTCTCTCTTCCTATTGGTCTCTCCCTTTTTCTCTCTCTCTCTATCTGTCTCTCTCTCCCTCTCTCTCTGTTCATTTTTTTTAAATATATGCAGCATTATTCCCACTTGACATTTTTCGAAAATAAAAGAAGTCACTTAAAAAATTATGCCGCCCACCTTGGGCAATTCCACGGGATATAAAAAATGTGTTAATGTGCCGAGCCGCAACGCTTTTAGAATTCATGTCACTTTTATAAGGTAACAGATTCACGCGCGATTGTCACTTACGCTGATTTCCAGAACAGGCCCCCAGAGAGGACCCCCCCTAGACAATTGAGCCTGATGGTGTGGGGCGTATCCCCCAACCAGGCCCATGGCAAACACACAAATGACAGTTACGTGTGCGGGTATTCCATTTCTTTCGAATGCTTCTGTTTTGTGTGCCCTGTGCTAAAGGTATTAAGGGAATTGTGTTTTTGAGTCTAGCATGTGAAAACTTCTGATATTTTCAGTAGTAAAATAAAAATCTAAAAGAGATACAAAAACTAATTACACGGTAAAAATCAGAGATTTTTTGCCAATATGATAATGGTAGTAATAATAAAGAATTTCTTCCAATATAATAATGGTAGCAATCCATTAAGGACGACAGGCTCAGACGATCTAGCCTTTTGTGTGAACGTGTCGATCTCGGACTTAAAATTTGAGAGCAAGTCATTAATTCCTTTTCAATATCGAACACGCTTTAGCTTCTTTATATCCTAAAGTGAGATAATAAGATAGACAATTTTTTATAAAAATTTTAAAAAGGTATAATTTTAACAAATATTTACTTAAGCTGGAACAGCTGCAATTGGGAACTGTGTTGACTTTTTTTTATGGATAAAGTTCAAGGCACATTCCATTGATATAAATACATTAATATATTTAAACGACTTAACTGCCGTCACAGTTAAATTTTAACAATTGTGAAATGTGGACGCATTTACTCTGGGGCTTCTCGGTGATTATCTTTGTCTGGAGCTGCAGCTCAGTTGGAGCCTACAGACTTCTCGACTCTAGGAACGAACGCTATGGAAGCTGTCCGGCGGCTGATTTAAATGCACAACATAAAACATATTACAATGTGAATAAAATAAATACAGAGGAGGCGTCAGACGGTAAAGAGGCATGCGTCATATCCGATAAGCGGCCGAAGCCCGTACATCTCCTGTTGCGCATCATCAATATAAAGGGCTGGAGGAGAGAGCCAACAAATGTTATAAGGTCCAGGCGTAGAGCGGAACCCGGAGATGAGCTTTTTAAGGAAAATCCAGTTTTGGAGAAGCCTAAACGAAAGTTGATTCTAATTTTAAACCAAAAACGCGAGGGAGCAGAGCCAGCCAATCATTATTACATGTGAAACAAGTATAATTTTTCCAATTCATCAGGTTTAGCTAGTTTTAAGAACTAGTAATTAAGCAAACTTTCTGAAAACATATGAGACCATATTTGCCCATAAATTAAAAACATTTTGTTGCCGCAAAGGATTTAAAACTCTAAGAAAATTACTTTGAAGACTTTTACCAATAAATAATAAAAACCCACACACACATATGAGCTGCATCTGGGCTTTGACAGAAAAAGCTTCTGTGGCAGTTGATTGCGGTTACAACCACCCACAAGCACAAGCACAAGCCACCCACCCGGCCAACATAAAGCCAGTCGCATAAAAAATGATGTTATATGCATGACCCTAAATTAATCTAGCGAAACCTTTTCCTTTACAACAAACACCGAGCTACGCACCAAAACTCTGCTGAACGCTTTAGTCCGGGCACATCAAAGCCACTGAAGTATGACAGAAACGAAGCTATTTGAATATTCACGTAAATGTCATATACGAACAAATTAAATTTGGCTTATGACTAGCTTAGAGAGAGAGAGAGAGAGAGAGAGAGAGAGAGAGAGAGAGAGAGAGAGAGAGAGAGAAGTAAGCACTGCGGGAGAAAAAGCCAAGGTCTTTACAAAAGGGAGTTTGCTGCTTCTTTTTATGTCGATATCATAAAAGAGTAGTCCTTGGCCATCTAGATATTTGATAATTTTAAATTTTGTGAGCCATTAAATGACTCATTACGGCTTTGAAGTACCTTCATAAAATACAGCTACAGTAAATAATATTTCTTCCTTGTTGAAAAAAACCTATGGTTCATCTTTTAGGTTCTATCCCAGTCTCAATTTTGATTTATTTATAACTAGAATAGATATAATTTCGAAAGAGCTTAAGATCACATTTCAATCTTATTTCTGTTCGTATTTTTGTATTTTTTAATTTTTTGGTCAGTCTCGCTCCCCGTCTTTATCATATTGTATTGTCATAAGATTCATATATCTGTACCCGCTCTTGAAACTAATTTTAATCCTTAGCTACAACGTGCATCACATTTATTTATTATTATTATTATTATTCTAAGACTCTTCTCTTTAACATCTTGTAAATTTCTTGGTTTCTTGCAAATTTAAACACATAATTTTATGTGCTGCAATTGATACGCGTAAAATTCAGCAAGTTTCTTGCGGAGTGCCAAAAAAGATAAGTAAGAAAAGCTGAAAACTAGCTGCGCAATATGTCGCTTGCAGCGAATTGAAAATTATGCAAAACAAAAGTAAGAAATAGAATTCCATTTGAAATTCAAAATTCTTTTATTTTTTTGCGCCCAACTGCGCTCAACAAGACGTTGCCAGACTGTCGCAATGCCAGCGAAAAAGCGACTCATTCGCATGCAGTTGGCGTACCGCAAAGTGGATATTGATATTTTGTTCTTAAATTTTGTTATTTATGTGGACACGCTCCAGCTCGCAACCCAACGCCACAAACATATTCCCGCATATACTATATAAAAGCGAAGCAGAAGTTTACAATTTGCACAAGCGAGCGACATTTTTGCCAACTTGTGCAAATTTAACGCAACATTGTAAGAGTCCCGGAATACACTATGCCATCCCTTTTTAGAGGCGGGGTTTGGTCCGCCCCAGGGCCCCGGGCTTGTCATGCCCATTGACATGCACGTCGTGTGCCAGTGCAGAGGCCGCCGCTTAACTTTGACAGACCAAACCAAATAACCCGCCCAACAATGCCCCTGCCCGCTACTCTCCACAAGACCACATACAATTTTGCCATAAATTTTGCAACGTTTTCGACACATTGAAAAAGTTTTTTTATTTTATTTTTATTTTTTTTTATTTTTATTTTTTTTTGTATTTGGCAACCACTTGAATTTTTCAATTGTCGCACATTTATTTTAATACAGCGTGAAATTTATGAGTGACAAATTGAATTTGAAAATTGAGTAATATTTGTATCTTCACGAAATAACTTTAAACCTAGGGAACGTGTCTTTTACGTTAGAACTGCAAGAAATTTTTTTGGGAATATTTCTCGGCTTCAAACTGATTAAAGTTATGAAATTGGTGGCACATATGGCACACATTTTTAAAAAATGTTTTCATATAATTATTAAGGAAGAAAAATAATAAATAATACATATTAAGAATGTAAAACGCATATTGTATTTCCGTCTGCTCGAAGCTGGGCAACACCGGGCAATTTCTTCAAGTATATTGAAAATTTCAGTAAAACAATTTAGTTAAGTACATTTTTTTAAATGGTATGTATAATATTCCAAAAAACTTCCCTCTATAACATAACTTTAAGACATGCTCTATTTTATTTCTACGACGCCTCAAATAAAGTTGATTGATGGTTCTTCGCTGACCCAGTGGCCCACCCCAAGAGAATCATAGTTTAGCCCATGTCAAAGTGATTCGATATGGATTGGTTTAGCTGCAGGACATTTATAAGCACAAAGTACAGCCGACTGCTTAAGGATATGCGCGTGTTTTATATTGTTTCAAATGGTCCAAAACACTAAACACTCCATAAATAAAACCATTAGAAGTACCATTAACAGAGAGCAGAAAAAATAGAAATAATATTAAAGTAGTAGCAATTTTTTGTTTATCATTTTTATGTGCGCCCTGAGTATGTGGGCGTGTGTCTGGGAGTGTGCGTGTGTGTTTGTGGGTGTGTGTTTGACATACGCAATCATATAAATCTTAATGTTTATAAATCACGTCGTATTGTTATGCCCCAGGGTCACTTTTTTCGATAGCATGCAATACGCCTTAGAGTATATAAAAACTTAAGATTATTTTGACTGGGAACAAAAAAAAGCTTGACATTGAAGGATAACCAACAAAAAGAATTAATTTAATACAAACATTAAAGCTTCTATAAATAAATTCTATAAGCATCACAAATATGTTTGGAAACTGCATTCCTAATTAATTTCGGTGCTCAGAGTCCGATCTCTATGAAACGTTGTAGGCATAAAATATGAGACACAAAAATATGTGACTTAACAGATTTTATTTGAAATGAAAGGTTAAGAACACTGCAGAAATCTCGAAGAAAAATGTCAAAAAAAAAGTAAAAGTAAAAATATGCTGCTCTATTATGGTTAAAGAAATACACATTTTGAGCTTGATTGGTTTTTTATCTTTCTTTTTTGTGACTTTTTTAATATGCAAATAATTTGGTGGGCAAATGGCAACCAACTGTGACCCAGCAGCAGATGACAATGGCCAACGCCCCATGCAAAAGGAACATGCGATTTCTATTCAAGAGTCAAGTTGACAACAATGCGACGAGGCCTACTTGGCACTTGCCAAGAAACAGGAACAGGATGTGACCATGATGCCAGAGTCTACCTCCCCGCACGACATTTGAATATGACACACAGATGACAGCTGCTCTCAGCTCGTTTCTGGGGATGGCCAGGATGATGCGTGTCCATTGTGCGCATTTGACGTTTGGTTTATTAATCAGTTTGGCCTGCGGCCAGGACCAGGGCCAGGGCCAAGTACAACCAAACGCCGTCGCAATTTTCTACGAATGAATAATTTTTGTTCGCAAAAAAAGGGCAAAGTCAAAAAGCAGTCGCAGTCCTGAGTTCATATTTTTGTCGCGTAACTCGCATTTTAATTTCTCACAAAAGAAAAATAAAGTCAAACAAATGTCAGTCGCGTGTTAATCAACTGTAAATAAATGGCGCAAAGATTAGAGAGAACCGCAAAAAAAAAAAAAAAAAAACAGAAACAGAAAAAAACACGGGCAGCAATTTGCACTTGCCAGACTAATAGATACCCAGTAAACTGGCCCAGAGTACCTAAGAATCCTTATCAAATTTTGTATGCATACAAAGCCTTAAACAATTTCAGTTTATATTCAAAAAATGCTGTTTTTTTTTAAATATATACTTTGATATACGTTTAGCAAAAATGTATGTATAATTTTAAAATATTTTGTGAGATAATTTTAAAGTTATAACAACTTATTTGTCAAAAAAAGCCCACATCCCAAATTTAATCCAAGATATGTCTAGACAGACTTTTAGCCTAACATCGTCTAAACAACTAGAAGCCGATAAACCGAAGGCACATAAAAGAAATAATACGTAAAATTGTACAGGGTATAACACCAAGCAAAACCACAAAGAATTTTGTTGAAAGCCCCTTAAATGCGCACGCAAAACAAATAAAAAATGGGGTGTGATGCAAAAAACTGGCTTAAAGAAAACATTTAATGGTTTTTTAAATGTTTTTTAAATGTGCGTGAAAAATCTGTCACTCGACACAAAACTTCAAAAGCTTAAAGCTGCGGCCACATTTCCTGTTTGCCGAAGGGGCAGGCAACCCATGCAAATTGGCTCTAGTAAAAGTTGTTATCATGAATCCAAGGCGCGTTGTTATTGCTTGACACCCACTAAATCCGCAGCCCAGTTTGAACTTGTATGCCCAATAGACGAAGCCGTAGCCATTCCCGCAGTCAGCAACGCCTACAATAAATAAATGCGCTCAAACATTGTCCTTTTCGAGGCGCAGCCTACGGGCGGGGGTTCGGATTGCTGGTGTTGATGATACTATTATCTTATATCGCGACAGGGAAGGACTCTGCAAGCTTTCAATGGACGCGGCAAAGGACTTCAATAGTCCTTTTGCCAGGCATTTACAATTCATAGATACTCGCAGTTAGATAGTCAGCGAGAAAAAATCGTTTTATTGGCTTTCGAAGGTCCTTTTTGTCGCCTCAGCCGCCCACCAACAACAACAAGGACATAAACCGCAAATAAGTTTAACATTGTACAACATTTACGTTCCGGCGAGTGCCTGAGGTTTCCCTTTTGTTATTGTATATGTTGTGATTTGTGTGGCTTTGTCCAGGGCAGCGCTTGAATTTTAAAATGTCGCGCACAGTGGAACAAACCGTGCAAGAAAACAAACAAAATTGTAGAAAACTGCAAGGAAATTCTCAAATATTCAACAATAGATTACAATTCTTTAAAGATATATTTTATTACATAAAATTACTTTTATTAATGCACAAGCTCGATTTTGAATATGAGTACTGCCCATACTCATACAGGGAGCTGCCAAAAGTACTCATTTTAATCTAGCTTAAATTTTAAAAGATTCATTTATACGCATATAGATATGTGACACATCTCTGTTTTGAGTCGCATATTGATACCGGCGACTACTTATGAATACTAGGTTTACTCATGCCGTCCGACTACTCAGTTTTAAAACTAATCGCTGTAATTTCTATATTACTGAGAACTCATCATGTATTTTAATACGCATATGAGTAGTATTCATTAGCAATACAACTACTCACATTATACACACCACAGTTTTCAGGTCAAACATCCCACCAGTACAAAACGGAAGATTATTAGCGCCCAGCTTGTTCCACTGTGCCCGTAAGCCACTTTCAAGTAAAAGGGGTGCAAATGGTGCAATTTGTAAAATTGCTTGTTTTTTCTTGAACCCAAAACCCAGTAAAGACATTGCCACAAGACGGCACTATGCTATCTAATCTTATTTGATATTATTTTTACGTTAAACTTACATTTCAGCACACTTTAAGGCCAGAGTTGGGGCTTTTGTTCAACCACCCCCGCCAAAACGGAAATCTAACAAATTGTCTTTAAAAACGAGTCGTGTCTTTAAACTTGGAAACAAGCGTTTTTAATGATATTTACAGGAAATGCCAGCAAATCGCATCAATCATTTGTCAGCCATAAAAATTCGTCATACATGAGCATTAAATTATAAAAAATAGTAGAAAAGGCCGGGTAAAAAAAAACAGAGAGAAATTCTTAATGGTTCTTTGTAAAAATGACCTTGTAAGTTATGAGGCACAGTTGGGCGCCCTTTTAGCCAAAAAGCCACGAGTCGAGGTTCAACAGCGGTCACTCCAGCAAGAGCTGGGCACAGACTCGAAGCCCAACATCCACTTGTGGCTGTGGGTGGCGCGGGTTCAATTGGTTTAACAACCGCCTACTCCTGCTGTGTATGTGTGTTTGTGTGTGTGTAGTCAAGTGCGTGCGCGCTCATATGTGAACATTTATTGGAAAACATTATAATTTATGACTTTTTGAATGACATCGCTTGAACTTTTTCAAGCTATAAAGTCCAGGGACAATAACAGCGGATATTGCGGCGGGACTTCAATTTTGTATTTCCGTTATTTAAAATTGCATTCTCCATAGAGAGTTGGGAGTTTTTGATTTATGAAGATATTCATTAGGAATTCGGGATATGTTACATACGAAAATTGAGGAAATCTTAATGAAATGAAACTGCGAACCATTTTTGAACCTCTTTTAAATGACTAATAAACCAGTTCTCAGCTGAGCTTAAAAGTTTAAATAACATATAAGGACAATAAATGCAACAACTTTTGGTTCTCTTTTTGCAAAATACCGCAAAATTCCTTATTGTTGTTGCAGTCAGAGAAAAACGCACCAAACGTTTTCATCCAGTTTAGTGTTCATTTCATATATTCTTTGTAATTTGTAAAACGTCCTTTTTTTTCAAGACAACCGAACTAAGTAAACCAAAAACCAAAGAAAAACAAATTGGTATCTTAAGCCACGCATAAGCTAAACTTCCAATCTAAAATGAAAATCTTTGTATCCACAATAAACGACCTAACAAATAGCAAAGGCTTGAAATCCACACGCTAAAGGGTTTTATCCCAGTCCCAGTTGAGGAGTCCTTCGCCCTGTGAAGGACGTTGCATATACTATATGCACACGCTTTAAGATCTTATCAAATAACCATAAGAACAAGAATGATTATTTTAAGTAATTGCCAGCTATTGTTAGCTGAGAAAATAGCAAAAAGGACCATTTTCTTATGACAGGCATTCGTAGCCTTAATTTAAACTAAAAACTGTGACTTTTGTTTTTATTTACTAAACACTCCGCTTATTTACTGTTGCCATATAGACGGGAGAATGAAAGTATAAAAAAGAACAAGAAGGAAGCTATTGTATATGTATGAGTGAGATATGTACATGCTCCAGGCGCATGACCCATTCCTGAACTCACACACAAAGCTCTGGCAGCGTTGGGTACGACGGATACACGAACTCTCGCACTCCCGACTAAACTAATGCCATCCTCGTCTAGCCTCGTATCTCTGTCTGTGTGTAGGGTGCGGGTGAGTCAAAGTGTAGATAGCTGCCTGCCATAGGACGACAACGAAGTGAACGATGTCGACTCCGCATACATATAGAATGTCCTAAGGTGGAGCAGAAGCCATGACTGCGGCCATGACAGCGATAATGTATACCAGCCAAGCCGAAGGCGAGGTGGAGGAGGCGTGCGTAGAGGAGGGAGCGACTCTTGTAGGGTTGCCGTTTGCTATGGCATCATCCACCCAACCCAGCCCAGCCAACCAGCCAGACCCAACCAACTGCCTGCTGTCGTCTGCAGCTGTCTCTCTCAGACTTGCTTCCCTCTTTTATGCTTTGTGGGTATTAAGTTTTTGGTCTTAATGCTAAAGATAAACGTCTTTGACTGCACTTATCGAGTTACTACTTAGAGGGTTTATCTCTTTGAGCTGAATTGTCTGAATATAGAATATCATGTGATTAAATTAAATTTCATAACTAAATTTATATATAATATATTTTGGATACATTATAGGTATAAAATAAACATAAACTATCCAAAAAAGCGAAATCACATATTACCGATTTCTAATGCGGTTTTCCCGCTAGAGCTAGCTTTTTTGATTCTTCAAAAATTAAATTTGTCTGATCCTAATATTTTTGTTTAAGCAATTTGTCTACCTTTTTTTAGCATAACCATATCAACAAGCTTCCTTAGGTCTATTCAATCCAAATGCTGCAACACTTTTCGGCTCACGACTTATCGAACCTGGTGGCGATCGCGACACTAACCTGACTCGACACGAAAAATCAAATGTAAATAAATATTCTTAATTTTGAATAAATACATGCGAACAACCCCTAAGATACTACATTTGTCTATAAAACTAAGAAGGTCGCTAAGCAACAATACATTTAGATTAATAAATTAAAATTAAATTATGTTAGGCAATACTATTAAAACCATGTGACTAAGTGCCGAGCAATTAAAAACACTTTAAAATCAATTTATCTAAAAGTTTATGTTAAGCGAAATCTTGTTTCTGATTGATTTTATTTTATTTTAAAAGGCAATGGATCGATTAAAACTTTCTAAAAGTTAATCTTATTTGACTTAAAGTCAGGTTATAAAAATAGTTCCTAACGGCTGAATGATGTTTGATTGTTAATATGAAGGAAATTAGTTCAAGGGCAGTATTATATTTATATGAATATATAGATATGTATATGAATGATGAAGCTGATGAAGCTATATATGAATATATATAATATACATATTTTATATATATGAATATATATATTATACATATATTATATTTATATGAAGCTCATAATTTTAAAATTCCAGAGGCAAATGTTGTTTACAGACCAACATGCGGGCAGATATCTGCGCATATAAAATGCGAATTGCTATTTTGAAGCACAATCAAATTCACTTGGGACACTTTTTATGACGCACTTTGTTAAACGATGTGGTTTGTTTGGATGGGAATTCTCGGCGCCATAGCCAAACACAAGCTGGGGTTTGCAGCAACCCCAACAGCGAAATACTTTTCTTATCGAGCAGGCAACTTAAGGCCTTGACCGTGGGGACACGGGGGTCGCTTTTTTAGCTGCTTGTTGACTGGACATATGAGACACTATTTGTTTTATCGTGGACGATACATCAGCCATCAAGTTGATTAACTCACATGGAATGTGCCAAAGTGCCCGAAAATCAAATTAAATTGCCTTGACGTGAATGTTGGTGACATATTTCCAAGTGGTTGGTGGTAGGAGTTTGTCATGTTTGGGATGGTCCAGGGCTATTTGATTTATGCGTTGTAAATGAATAGTTTGTGTGGGTCCTTAGAGTAAAGGGATAAGTGTCACATGGAAGAGAAGATCATATGATGCACAGAATTTCAAAATATGATGAAATGAGTAACAAGTTGCTACTAGACGACCTGCTTGGCCTTCACATGCTGCTCGTACTTTTTCTCCAAGAACTTAAATACAGACTCGATGGCTGAATAGGAGGTCCATTCGTGCTCCGGATGTCCAGCAGATACACAAGTGATATTCTCGGCAACATCGCCTTGTGTTAAATCCGTATCGAGCGGCTCGTTGCTTGACACCCAATTGCAGGTGACATCAAGAAAATACTTTTGACAGCCGGCCGGCGGATGACCCACTGTGCCATCGGTAAGAGCAATGGCATATACTTTTTCCTTGAAAAATTTTGTATATTTCTCCGTCTGCAATAAGAAGGGATTTTATAAATAAACATGATTGGATTACTGTTGGACATACCAAAGCCCTGCTCACAGCCCCACCAAAACTATGTGCCACAATAGCTACACTTTTGGGCTGGGAGGGCATAATAATATGTTCCCATACGTAAGCGGCATGAGTCATGGAATTTTCCAAACCTTTGATCGGCGTACGCTTGCCCTTTATCATGCGTGTGGTGTCATTCGTATTGGTGACGAGTATATCATAGCCCAGTTTCTGGGCTCGCTGTATATAAGGCAGCTGCGTGCCGTGATCCAGGGAATTGTTTATAATCAATCTAAAAGTAATGATAGAAATTGTTTTATATTGAACTGAATGCATTTAAATTCGCAATTTAAATTTGCTATATCAAATACACTCATACGAGTATTTAGACACTTACAAATCGTAATAAGCATTCAGCATGCGTTTATACTCATATAATGTATGTATACTAGCAAGAATTACCCGACTTTGCGTGGCAAAATGATTTTCATTATATGTAAAATTGATTTTTCCTTCATTTTTCATCTGTGGTATGACATTTTTGAAATCTGTGAAACACGTGCTTGATAAACTTTAAGCGTCAAAAAAAAATCATAATGAGCTCTTACGCAAGTCTCGGGAAGTCAAGGATTCGATCAGCTGGTCAGTCAGTCAATCGAATTGTCAAATAAACTATATAACTATTTTATCCGTTTTAAGTTCTTTATTTCCATCTCTGTTAGTCAGCTGGTCATGCAGCCAGTATAGTTACTGATCAAAACTCGTCATCTAGCTCTCATCAGTCGCGGTCAATCAATGAATCCATCAGTAAGTCAATCAATCAGTCAGTAAATTAGTCAATCAGTCTATAAGTCAGTAAATCAATTCGTCAACCAGTCTGGCTACACACTTTGTCCGTTTTTAAGCTTTTATGTCCCTCTGAGTCAATCAATGACTGAATCAGTTGCTCAGTCATACAGACACAATAGTTTAGCATATATCGATAACTTTAGATACATATATGAATATATGGGCATACGTGCCAATATGATACCTACCTCCTTGCCCATTGCCCGGCTAGCACATACCCACTGCCATGGATGAGCACAAGCAGCTTCTTTGACTGGGAAAGCGGCTGCGGCTGTGAGAAAACGAATGTGGAATGCTCAATGGGCACGCCTTTGGGTATGTAGGTCCTTTTTAATCCGTTCTTTTCCAGCAGTTCGTATATGATTTCTGGTATCTGATTGGCCAGCTGCTCGTAGTGCTCCTGATTCTTAGCCTGATTGTCGCTTATCTTAAACTCGTAAGGCTCCTCGCCGGGTTCCCCGCTGATTTTGTCTATTTTGCGTAGTTGTCCAGCTGTACGCTCACACACACACACACACGTGTATACGTATATAGTGAGTATGTAAAACCAGATAACTGTTAAGCTGCAAACTCACCTTCATTGAATGCATATCCAAATTCCCGCAAGCGCGCAATAGCTTCTTGGCAATTTCTGGCACTTGGTTCCGACATGGTACACTTCCTGCAGTTATTTATGTGCCCTGTGGGAATAGATTGCATAGTATTTATAAAGCGCCTCCACATGGCACATATTTATCGCGCGTCACTTACTTAATAAAAGCTAACAAACTGTTCTTTTGCTGAAGACCGGCGTTTTTGAGTACTTTGGTTAGCAGCATCGATACTCACTGTGTAAATACCGATACACAAGAGGACATATGTTGAGGCGGTCTACCGATAAGTTCACATTAGAATATTCGATAAGTAATGTCGAACCGGTAAACTTAAATTGCATTTAATTACGTTTATTCATGTCTCTATTAAATTCTACGTTCTAGCTTCAAGAGCGGTGTAGTTGCCAGTTTAATGGTGATATTATCAATAAATTGTAGATGTTTATAATTAAAACTTGTGCTAAATTTGTAATTTCTCACTAATTTGGCCAACGTAACTTTCATAGATAAAATGCCATAACGCCAGCCTGAAATTTGAAATATATGATTATAAATATGGATTAATATTTCGTTTAACAAACACCACGCACCTATGCAGTTGCGCAAACCCTTCGTGAAAGGTATATACGCATACGGATGCTTTTCCTGAAAGTTGTGTGGCAGAAAGTGGTCCGGATTAAATGAATCTGCCTCTGGTCCCCATATATCCTTGCTGCGGTGCATGTGAAATATGTCAATCAGAATTTGCGTGCCCTTGGGCATACAAACGCCATTTGATAGCCGCACATCCTTCGATGCTTGCCTGACCACAACCGGAACAGGCGCTATGAGGCGCATGCACTCCCGCAAAACGAGATCCATATAAACCATTTGTTGGGTATCCTCGTAACTAACTGAAAAATCGCCCGCATTGGGAAACAACGCAAGGATTTCATCAAATGCCTTTTCCTGGTACTCGGGAAACATGGCCAGCAGCATGAGCGTATTAGCCAGCGTCTTGGAAGATGTCTCAAAGGCACCCAACACTATTATAATGGACTCATTTTCAACATTCTCTCTGTCAAAGCTGCCTCGTTTGAGATGCTCAACTGCCAAATTGAGAAAAAAATTCTTGTTGCCCGTTGTCTTGTCCTGGATGTCCCGAGAGAGCTTCTTATCCACCAGCTGCAGGAAAATATATATTATTCGTTTATACTGAGGTGTGTGTTCCTTTTACCTTTCTGATAAACGATCTTATTTGTGTTTTTGATCTGAAATAATGCTCCTCTCTGCCCAGAAGTTGACGTATTATTCGAAAATTGAACCATGGGGATAAGACAAAGTCTGCCACGCATTCCTGGAGCCTAAATGCAAATGCTTGTGAATGCTCTTTCATTTGTACTCTACTCACCATTCAACATGTGCTATAAGGGAACTGTTCTTAAAGCTTGGCTCTTCCTTAACACAAGTGCCCATTGTGGTTTCTGCTTATATCAAGAAAAATTTATAAGTTTTTTAGCTAAAAAAAGTTCTACTTACGCGTAGCTATGCTTAATGTAAAATGCTGTAGACAAGGCAGTATATCAGTCTCCCTGCCATCGGCCATTTTATCAAACTCTTTTAATAATATTGCCGTCTCGTCATTGAAAATGGGAAAAAAACTCAGCAAAACCTTGTGACCAAATGCGGGATTTAACATTTTTCTATGTTCAGTCCAAACCGGATCTACAAGGGGAAATTTGTTCGCCTTATAAATATGACAATTATCTTAACTGCTCACCTTCCAAGCTTAATAAGCCCTTGCCCCCAGCATCGTCGAATATCTTATACATTAAACTTTTGTTCACACAATGCGGAGAATTTAGTATATCCTGCGTCACTTGAGGATCGCTGACAATTAGCAATGGCAATGGGCCCAGCCAAGTGACCAAAGTAGTGCCATAATCCTTGATATAAGAACCAAACAGGCTAAGCAAATCTATTATATAAAAGATAGCAAATTAAAATGCAACCAAGCCTTGTCATAAGTTCAATTTACCTTCCTTATGCCGCATCTTGTGCGCTATTCCGATTAGGGGATACCCTAGAGGACCTGGAAATTTCGCAAAAAACTTATAAAAGTCACGACGCGACCACAGATAATAAGTTGCCAGCACAACTAAGCATAATATAGCCAAAATTAAATTCATGACTGTTCTCTAAAGCTCGCAAAAATATTTTAAACATCTCAACTTAAGCTGATCTCTTATATATGACCGTCAGACAATAGAATAATTTATTTTTAGCATATACAAATTAATAGGTGTTGCACTTTTCCCTTTGTTATGCCTGTTATAATTACGCAAAACTTGAGCTATCAAGTTAAGCTATTATTTTTTTTTTACTTTGGGGGCAATGCTCTAAGTGAGTGTGATTAGGGTTAACCTGTGCTAAGCACCAAATCGTCGTAACATGCACTCATAATAGCTTTTTTCTCTGGAGTTTTTTTTTCATTTCATCAAAAACGTATAATAATCCGAGCTTCTACCTATAAAAATCTTCAAGTTATGCTTAAAAAATATTAGCGAAAATCTGCCAAGTTACCAAATGTTAATTAAACTTAAGTATAGTTTTTAAAAGCTTACAAATTTGTATGTTGAAGATTCAAATTATTAGCGCTTCAAAACAAGTAAATCGATTTAAGATCGATATCTTTAAAATCTCTATATCTTTTTGTAATCGAACTATTCAACGATGGAACTATTACAGTTCTCATTGCGAGTCAGCTGTTTTGTGTTGTTGGCAGGTATCGAAATGTTATCACTGGAGAAATCTTAACAGAAGGATAACATTTAACATTTTAAACCAAAATTTGTGCCATTTTTAATTGCTGGCGCCTATCAAACAATACGAAATCAAGAAGAATCGATTCAAGCAGTTAGTAGTCAACCCAGTTCGATAGAACTTGGTATCGAACTATCGTAGAGAGTCATTGGGCAGTCAGCTGTTTTGTGTTGTTGGCAGTTATCGATATGTCGTCAATCGTGGAATCTAAACAACAGAGCCAAAACGGACACATCACATAATTTAAGCTGGCCGCATCCACAGCCAATTCGCTGCCACGCTGCCAAAATTCAAAGTTCTAAATGCAAAGCACGACGTACGGATTCAGAGATCTGGAAAACTCACCGCGCACCATGCATATGCGCGACTGGCGTACCGCCCTGCGTACGCCAACCTATCGAATTGGCAATCGCACAGTCCGCTTTAATTATCATTTCGCATTGCTTGTGTTCTGTGTTTTTATCCTCGCGCTGCTCTTTCTGTATGCGCGCCAGGGCAGTCGCAGCTCATCGGATGGCTATTGGCTGCGCAGCCGTTATGCCAGCCAAGAGAATGCCGCCTCCCTAGCCACGCCTTACAATACAACATATCCACTGACGCCGCCGCTGAGCGTGCAGGGCGGGGTTATCAGCTATCGCATCGCCATGATAGCAGATCTAGATACCAGCTCGAAGATTGTCAAAGGCGATGGCAGCACAACGTGGCGTAGCTATCTCAAGAAGGGCTATCTTACGTATCTGGCCAAAAAGCAGGAGATACAAATTAGCTGGGACGACGGTGCGCCGACGGCGCTGGAGTCCTCGTTTGCGCTAAAGGATCGCGGCATGGAGCTCTCCGAGCTGGTCACATTCAATGGCAAGCTGCTCAGCTTCGATGATCGCACCGGGCTCATCTATGAGCTGGCCAATGACAAGGTCATACCCTGGCTAATACTGCTGGATGGCGATGGCCACAGCACCAAGGGCTTCAAATCGGAGTGGGCAACCGTGAAGCAGCACACGCTCTATGTCGGCTCCATGGGCAAGGAGTGGACAACGGGCATGGGTGAATATCAGAATAATAATCCCATGTACGTGAAGGCCATAAGCACAACCGGCGAGGTGCGCTCCCTCAACTGGGCGGAGAACTACAAGCAGCTGCGACTGCAATCGCTGCAGATCAGCTGGCCCGGCTATATGATACACGAGAGCGGCGTCTGGTCACCTGTGCATCAGCGCTGGTACTTTCTGCCACGTCGCTGTTCCAAGGAGAAGTGAGTGGGCGCTTCTCAAATCGTTTTTTATCTTTGATTCAATTGCTCTTCACAGATACAACGAAACCTTGGATGAGCACATGGGCTGCAACATACTAATCTCTGCGGATGAGCACTTTACCAGTATAGACACACTTAAATTGGATACCGCCAATACGGCGCCCACGCACGGTTTCTCTAGCTTTAAATTTCTACCCAATACAGAGGACTCCATTATTGTCGCGCTCAAAACGGAGGAGCTTAATGGAAAAACGTCCACATTTGTGACGGCCTTCAGCGTGAAGGGCAAAACCCTGCTGCCCGAGACGCGCATAGAGACGGACTACAAATACGAGGGCTTCGAGTTTATTTAGCAAATCGTCGCTGCTGTGGTATTCAGTGTATATAGTGTATTTTCTGATACATATATTTATATATATATATATATATATAGTCAAGTTTATCTATAGTCAGCTTTAAATATAGTACGCTTAATTTATGTCTGTTAAAAGATGCTCATAGACCAATGCCATTCATACTTACGCTGTTTAACATACTCTGTTTACCATGTGACCAAATAGGGTTGGCGCTTTGTCTGTCCGATTGAAAATATCTCTTATATATTTTTAATTTGCTTATTTATCTATGAAAGGCAGGCTCGAAATTTAGTAAATACACGTACAGGGAAAACTCTGCCAACGTAAACTCCCCTGGCCGTATATTTCTTCTCAAACCATATTTTGTATATACGTACAATTTATAAATTAGGCTCGACGCTGTCCGCCCAAGGCAGTTTTTACTGTAGTGTGTTTAGATAGTGTTATCAAATTTGACAGGTACATGCTTGGCAATTTCCTTTAAAATTATGCTCTTATTTTTCAACTAGAAAAAGCAATTAATTTTAAAAACATAGTTCTTACACAAAATGAATTTCAGGCTAATTGTTCCTATATATTCTACATTATATAGTAGTCATCTGTTGATATAAGAGATTTTTGTAGGTAAAGAACGGTATAAAACTCGCAATGATAAATAAAATTTTTGGTCAGGTTACATGCCTGCAATACAAATAAGTGTCTATGCAGTTTTATCAAAATATCTTAAATTATTTCATAAAAACAGATAGTGCTCTAAAGTATATATACTCTAAGGACTGGTAAACAGAGTATTGTGCAGTCGGTTTGCCAGCGACAGAAAATTATTTTAAAATTTTGTGATCTTTGTATTTGATACGCAGCAAATGCCAATTCGTATTTATTGTAATGCACTACGTGTTTAACAGAGATAAAAACTTGAAAACTATCACACTGCTAGGATCTAGCTACATTATTTATACTAGTTGCCGATTCCAGACCTGCCACAACCAAATCTTCATTGTCGATGCGACCCTCGCTGGCACGCACCTCTAAGCGATCTGCATTGTGATTGACATTCCATAGCTCGGGCAAAAATTTTGGCTGCATTGTATGCAGAAAGTGCTCCCGCCACAAACGTTCCAGCTCCACGAGGCCACCAAATTTATCCCGATACATTTGCACCACCTTCTTGCCATGCTGGCAGTACGACTCGTTGGGCACACGGCACTCCAAGTCGGCGGCCTTTTGCAGCAGCTCCGGCGTTATTTCGGTGGTGTCTGTGTAGTAGTCCAAAATGGTTTTCTGCAGCTGTGCGACTTTTTGGATGGGCATGCGATCGCTCTGCAACAGCAGAGCCTTGCCAGCGCACTTGACGTTTCTGGAGAGGATGACAAGCAGTTAGTATAGATGCAGACTCGAGCTGTTCGAGCCCAGTTCGATGCAAATGAATTAACCAAGACAACTCACCTAAGCTGCTGATCATCATGGTACTTGGAGACGCCCTCGCCATGGCCAAAGGGCGCCTCGCATGTGGCCGCCAGCTTGTTCCGTATTTTGTTATCCGATATATTGCTCAGCTGATGGCAGCTGGGACAGAGCAGGAGTATGTCGTGGGATGTGTGCGATTTCATGACAACGGGAAAATGTTTGCGATATTCGCGTGGCACCACATTTTTCCGTAAATAGGCATCCCGCCGCCCGCAGACCACACACTGGTTCTCCTTGGGCGTCTGATAGTAGCGACCCACATCTCCGACCGCGCGACCCGCCGGTTCAAAATTCAGGCGCACCGTAAAGGGCTTCTCGCTGATTTGTGTGCCCAGCTTCTGATTTAAGTACCAGGAGGCCTTGCGGCGATCAATGGTGCAGAGCAGTTCGCCATCGGGCGCCTCCAGCACGCAGTTGTCATAAAAGGCTTTCGACAGGGTGCCCAAACTGCGGACTTGCTGCTGCTGCTGTTGCTGTTGTGGCTTCTTGTTTCTCTTGTGCTTGGCTTTGCCTGTTAGCGGGCTGCTGGGACTGTCTGTTTCTGTCTGTGATTTGCTCAGACCGGCGGCAAAACCTTTCGTAAAGTCCACGTCCAGAAATGGCTCTATTTTTGGACGCAGCTGCTCGAATTTAGGCGGACGCCAATCCCAAAATGTACGCGGCTCCAAGTCTCTGGATAGCTTTTGAAATATGGCCACAGCGGCGAGGGCATCATTGGCCGCATAGTTAAGCTGAGCGGCCTCCAGCTGTGGCGCCTCCCAGTTGGAGCAGGCTAGCCGCCAGTTCTTGTCCAGCACATAGTTCAGATGTGTCTGCGATAGCTTGCCCAGACCCTCTGCCGGATGCCCGGACATGATGGCCATGTAGCGCAAATCAAGGGTGCTGGCGACGCCGACACCAAAATCATGCGATAGCTTCATGGCATCATCTTGCGGTGCCACGCCCACCTTGATAACGGAATCATCCTCGAGCAGCTCACGCAAATCCTTGGGTATTTGCTTCATGCAGCAGAGACGAAAGAGCGCACAAAGACCCTTGTACGAGCTGAGCTGGAGCAGGGCCACCGGCCTGCGTGTGCCGCCCACAGTGATCCATTCGCAGTCAAAGCCCAGAACCTTGAATGACTCACAGTGGCTGAAAATTGTTGTGTGTTACCAGGTGCCGAAATCCGTTTAAGCCCATGCCCACTCACCTCTTTAGCTCGTTTAGAATACGTTGCGACTCGTTCACCGAGGTGATAACCTCGATGCGTTTGTGCTGCAGCTGGAGGGGACTGCGACAGAGGATTTTCCATATGGATTGCCTCTGCCGCACGAGCACAAAGACCAGGCCCAAGCTGGCGGCGAGCAGCGCCCAACGTTTTGTGTTGTTGGCGGTTTGGTTGTTCATGGCAAGTCGAAGTCGAAAAGTGTTGATGAAATTACAAAATATATCGAAATTACAATAAACTACGGCCCCGATAGTCCGATAAAGAATGTTAATGCAGCCTACTCGACTTGCCGCCAAACAAAAATTTGAAATGCTATCACAATTCATTTTTAAATGGCATACTGATCTCAAGCTTAGGCATCTAACTACATGATATAATAATTTGGTTTTGCTTTTGCCACATTTAAATTACTGTCATTGCGCACTCTGTTTACAATTATTGTTATCGCTGTTAACCCAACGATAGCTGTGCTGCTGCTTAACATAACTTTCTGAGCATTGCATTCTATTTGCAGCACGTTGGCAGTTCTTATAAACAGCACTGTTCGCCAACAGGAACGACAGCAGCTGTTAATTTAATTTGCAAAAGTTTGCTCGTGCTACAATCAAATGTTTGTGTATGAAAAACTATTAAGTAAATATTTTAACAACAAATAATAATGCAACTAATCACAGGCAGTCATGTTAAGTTAAGGAATGCTGCAATTTAGCAGACGCAGTTGTTAGCATTTTGCCTAAAACGCTGCAACACGATTGAAAAATCGATTTTTCCAAAGCAATCAACAAAAAAAAATATAAAACAGGTAACATAATTGAATAACGGCACTTTGTAACGCTTCTTTTCCTAACCTAATTAAACGTTTTCAGGATGTGCCAGTAAATTAATAAGTAGACTAGCATATTAGAAAGCGGCACAATGCCAGAGAACTTGGAATTGCATCAGTTTGTGGATGGCACGCGTGCGGGTGACATATCAAATCAATGGCTGGAACGCCTTAAAACGCGCGTAAATTGCCCATATTTGGGCATTATACTGGCCACGCTCTCATCGTTGTTCTTCTCGCTATGCTCGGTCATAGTGAAGGGCCTGGTGGATGTCAATCCCATGGAGCTGGCCTCGTTCCGTTTTGTGGGCGTACTCCTGCCGGCCATACCCATACTCATCTATACCAGGCAGCCGGTATTTCCCGAGGGCAAACGCGTCATCCTGCTGCTGCGTTGCTTCATGGGCACCACGGGTCTGATGCTTAGCTTTTATGCGTTCCGCCATATGCCGCTTGCCGATGCCAGCGTCATCATCTTCTCCACACCTGTGTTCGTAGCCATATTCGCACGCGTCTTCCTTAAGGAGCCCTGCACGCTCTTCAATGTGCTCACCATCAATATGACGCTGCTGGGCGTGGTGCTCATCACCAAGCCGCCGCTGGCCTTTGGTGATGCCAACCACCACGCGATGGACAGTGAAAAGTATTCGGATAAAACATATGATATCTGGGGACCAGTTGCTGCCATATCATCCACGCTGTTCGGTGCCAATGTTTATATTCTGCTGCGTGCCCTCAAGAATCTACACTTTTCGGTGATCATGACGAACTTTGGAGCCATCGCGCTGGTCTATACACTGATTGTGTGCGGCTCCATTGGCGCCGTCTGCTGGCCCAGCTGTGGACGAGATCGCTGGCTAGTCGTCGTGCTAGGCATCTTTAGTTTTTTGGGTCAAATCCTGTTGACGCTCTCGCTGCAGGTGGAGCAGGCGGGTCCGGTGGCAATTGCCCGTTGTGCCGACATTGTGTTCGCATTTATTTGGCAAATCCTCTTTTTTGGCGAGGCACCCAATGCGTATTCCTTGTGCGGCGCTCTCATGGTCGTCAGCTCGGTTATTCTGACAGCCATGAAGAAGTGGGCCATGACTTTGCCACGGGAATCCTCGCTGCGCAAGCGTTTTCGAATCATTCTGCTGGAGTAGACCAACTATTAGATGTAGTTTGTAGTTGTAATTCGAATGCTTTAGCTATGTAAGTGGTTTCTCAACGTTTAAAATCAAATTTTCATCGGGCATCGAAGAATAATGCTCAAAACCTAATACGATACACTAATTCATACACGATTTAGACTTGGATTATTAAAAAGCTCAGCTTAGCATACAGAAATAGGCGCATTATAGACTCATTCACATATTTTAAATAAGCATAAAGTTTTAAAGTTCGAGCGTGATACTCATACCATCTAAAAAATTATTCATACATATGACTATTATATATACACGTATAATTGTAATGGTTTAGTTTAGCCAAATTCATTAACTTGTTGTTTTGTACATTGTTATACATGCTTATACTAAAGTATTTCGAACAAAAAAGCTAATTAATAAATACAAATTGTGAAAAAGTAAAACCCGTTAACACAAATTTAAATTTGTGTAGTGTTTGCAGTTTCTTAAATTGCAGACAGAGGGCGCTGCGTAGGCAACAGCTGTTACCTTTCGATACTTGCCTGTATGCATGTGAGGTACTTAAAGATAACATGCAATTAACATGGCGCAACCTCCAATTATTTCAAGTCCTGTAAGCAGAGCGTCGGCGCCATCGGTTGGCACAGCACAACGCAAATTTAACACAAAGCAGACAGTCTTATTTTTACCATAATTTAAATAATTCAGATTTACAAATGCAATGAAATAGCGCCACATTAGCAGCTGCACCCACAATTTGAAGGTACTCAATATCTGCAAAAACATACAGTGCTCGTGACGTCAGACGCTTTTGTTAGGCCTCGTTGAGCAGTATGCCGTTTATGTACTCAACATTAACAGTTGCTTAACATAGTGTAACCTTTCAGTGCTATTAACTTTGCTAACAGCGCGTCGGCGCCACCGGTTGCCACAACAAAACGCAAAAAGTACTCGAAAAGCGATAAGTACTAAAAACAAACAAACACGCAATTTGCCGGCGAGAGAAAACAATTACAGTGAAATAAACCAACTTGCAATTGGAACGTGAATACATAGTGTGCCTTGAATTTACATATGTCGATAATATAATTATATTTAAATACATTGAAAAAAGGAACACTACGCAAACAGTAAACAAACACGTTGTACATTCGATTCTTTTTTACTGGGAGCAGCAGCTGTTTTTGTTGTTGTGATTAATGCGCCTAGAAACCCAAATCGGCAATTACCGCATCCAGTTCGTCCTGGAGATTGGTGGCCCTGGAGCGCACCTGTGAAATTTGATCCTGCAAATTGTCCACATTGGCCTGCAGCAGCACATTGCATTTCTTCATAGCAGCAAAGCGACTCTCGTGCTTCTTTACGCGCGGCTCCAAATTGCATTTCTTGGCGGAATTGGCGGCATCCTAAGGAGCAGAGGTAAACCGTGCATATAAATATATATATATATATATATCTAAATATATATAAATAAGTTGACAGATATTATCCGGTATTGCCCGTGCCTGACTTTTTTCTGATGTCTTGCATGTTTATCAATCAGTCAGTCAGTCAATCATTTCCATCAATCATTTATTCAGATAAAGAGATGCCTCCCAGATGGTGTACTTACTTCCGCTTCGGATTCGCTGGCCGATTCCTCTTCGCTTTCTTCAGATTCCGATTCGTCTGACTCCTCCTCGGACTCTGCCTCTTCTTCCTCGTGCTCTTCTTCGGCTGCCTCTTCATCATCTTTGTCCTCGGCATCGATTTCGTCTTCGTCCAGCTTCATCGATGCGGCCATCTTTTGCACTTCCTTCTCCAGCTTTTTGAACTTTTTGTTCTCCTCTCTGCAAGAAATCTTTTATAATCACAAATTCACTATAATATTTGGCCGCTCTACTTGAGTATAACATGATTCTTCTTCATGGCTTGCTTCAGTGCATCCTTCTCTTTCTTGGCGGCCTCCTCCTTGACTTTCAGCTTTGTCAGCTTGCTGCGCAGCACCTTCACCTCTTTGCCCATTCGGCGCTCGCGTCGTTCTGTCTTCTTCTCCTCGGGCTCGTCGGGATCACTTTCGCTCATCTCCAGCTCCAGTTCGGGAGAGCTGTCGCGTCCGAAATGCGCATCGCTGGGTCTTCTGGAGCCGTCCGCTGAGCCACCTCCCTACATTTTTACAATAGATGGGTGGATTAGGAAAACATCTCGCCAAACGCAACGCCTGACCGAATGCATCTGTGGGCATTACCTTGTTATTGGTTACCCTCGCACCGTAGTAATCATCGTCTTCGTCCTCGTCCTCGTCGACGTCGTAAGCAAAGCGAAAACTAATATGCGGTCTGTTAGTGCTTGGAGTCGTATTTGCCTTATATAAATAGCGATTGCGTTGGTTAAATCGGTTAATGTTTTTAGTATGCGGAGTATAGAAAATAAGCAAAAGCGTTGTCTTTGTCTATTTAAATCGATTTTCTTAATATTACAAAATCTAATCTTCGTTTGGGAAACTCATATTGTGCGTGTAAAGTGTGCATAACACCTTGAAGATTTCGATGACGGGAGGTTAAGATAGTAGCTGAGAGATTGTAAGCTGGTGCCGTTAATCATATAGTGAGCCTTACCTGCAGCTATGCGAATCGTATAGAGGGGCGTATTTTAAAAGAGAAGAAAGCAAGTTGAAGAGAGCATGCGGTAGGGTGGGGGGGAGGTAGAGGGAAAGAGAAATTAAGAAATATAGAAATAAAGAGGTGCGCCAAGGATATTATGACAGAGAGACGGAAGGCATGTGAAAGATAGAGGAGAGAAAAGGGAGAGAGAGAAGAAAGAGATACAGAGTGGAAAAGAGGGAGAGAAAGAAGAAATAGAGAATAGGTGTGACTGAGGGTTGAGAGGACAAAAAGAGAAAAAAGACGGCTGAGCAGAAAAAAGTCTTGAAAACGTTTCAAGTTTCAAATTGAGACAAAGAATCTCGCTTATTGGCGCGGTAGATTTCAGCAACCCGCCCACGTCTCTGCAGCCCCTCCCCACAAATGTCTCAAGAATGTGTGTCGTGTTGTCAGCTGATATGTAATTATTTATCGTAGGTGCTGCTACAACTACAACAATGACTACAAAAAAAAAAAACTACAATCAATGCGAAAGCGACTAATTGCGATTGCTTTGTTAGCTGGTTTTTTAGAATTTTTTGTTTGGTTTTTTTAGGCTGAGCTGTCGCTCGGGGGGCGGCAACGCAGACGGCGCTGAAAATGTGCGAGAACAGGTGGATATGTGTGGGTTATGACCCCAGCTAGAGCTTCAACTGACAACAACTGACAACACACGGCATCTTCTACTAGTCTAGTGCCACGCCCACAGTTGTTAAGTTGGTGGGGGCGCCCCGACGGCGCTGTCGCTTACCTGCAGCGCAGCTGCCAATTTGCGCTCAAGCAATTGTATCTGTCGCTTTTGTTCCTCGATTTCCGTTTTCGCCTCGACAAGCAGCTCGCTGGTATCATGATAGTTCTTTTCCACCTCCTTGGACACCTTGCGCGCATCCTCGACCTCACGTTTTAGGGAATTGACGTACGCCTGCTCGGAGGTGGGCGTGGGATCCATGGTGGCCACAATAACATTCGAGCCATATTCGAGATTCTTTTCGCGCGATTTCTCACGCTCCAGCTCCGTTTCGAGAGTGCGTATTTTGGCCAAGAGCTTTTTATTTTCCCGTTCCTGGGCCTCACGATTGCGCAGCTCAAGGGCCAGCATTTGCTTGGTGCTCTGCAAGTCGTCGCGTATCTTGTCAATGTCGTCCAGCTCATCGGGACTCTCCTCGTCTATGGACATGGTAGACACTATGCTGGGCCTCGAGCCGCCCGCTCCGAGCGCTGTGACACTGTTCGGACCCAGGGCATTACTGCTGGGCGCCTCGCTCAACATATTGACCTTTGACTGCGACTTGTGGAGCTGCTCCTCGATGGTCATCTGGCGGCGGAACTTGCGCAAGCCCCCCAATATCGGCTTGCTGCGATCGTTTGTCTGTGTAGGACGCAGCCTTACGCCGCCCTGAATCTGCTTGAGCAGCTTATTATGCGAATTATCCTTCTCTGTCTCATAGATGAATTTATCATCCACTTTGGTCATCGATTTGCATGTCAATATGGGCTGAGATCTAAAAGAAAAAATAAAGTTTGCATATTTAATGCATTATATTTCTAAGAAGAATCTGTTCTTTATTCCAAATTTTGTCCATTTATTAAATTGCAAAATTTTTAACAAGTTTTTGAGAATCACACAACTTCTTTTCTTGGGTTCGAAACATATAAAAGGATTTAATACACGTTTTAATATCTTTTGCTTTTGGTACATAGTATCGTAAAATTTTATTTGCATTTGATTTTCGTCATTAAAATCTTGTGACACTTTGTCATCAGATTTTCTGCAAAAGGATTTTAAATTGAACATTTTTAACATATTTTTTTAGATTCTTACATAATGGTGGCAATGGGGGCCCTAATGGTCACCGAGTGGGTCCCTAATGTATCCTCAATGTGCCCCACTATTTTGATCGGATTAATTAGATTAAAATTCAGCTTTCTAAAGTTTTATTTTCATCATTTCGAAAATGAGAAAAATTTAAACTTGAAAGGATTTCCTACTCTTGGTTGTTAAAGGTTGAGGCTTTTAAGCTAAAACAGTTGTTGGTTGTGAATGAGTACACAGAAAATGGACTCTGTTAAGCACTCAGTACTTTTTACGTTGCTGGACGTTTGAAATTCTCTACAAGTTAAAGCCTCAAGCGTGCCAAGGCGCCTGCAATCCTCGAGTCGATAGCAAAGTCTGCGAATGACTGCAGTAGGAAGTTTTTGATATCGTATGCAGACAACCTGCTAAGAAAGTGTATAAAAAATAACCAACTTTAATTTCTTCAAACTTCAAATTTGAAACTTTCGTAACTTGGTGAAAAGTAAAGCGTTTCTTCTGATTTATAACTTGTGGACTTTCCTTTGAGTTCCAGATTAATTTGATATCTGTATTGAATTAATTTGTTGAGAGAAAACCCTTTTTTACTTGCCAGTTATTTTCCACAGCTGCACTTGGAACGACTCCATTTGCAATCGATTGTGGCTGAACTGGACCCATTTATTTATATATAATGGCTAATGAGCTGCTCACCTGTCGTTGCATGCTACGTGGCGCAGCTTCTTACCGCTCTCCACCTCTTTCATCATCTCGGACCAGTCGGGACGTCTGCGAGGTCGCGTTCTGTGCAAAATGAAATAAATGGTGGCTTAGTTGAAAGCAACCAGCATCTGCGCTTGGCCACTTACTTGAGCTTCTCAAGCGTTTTCTTTTGCGTGTCGCTCAGCACCCGCTTCTCGCCCGGCACCAATGGCGGCGGCGGCGGTGGCGGCGCCTTTGGCACCAAAGAGGGGAGCGGCGGCGGCGCGGGAACTGCAACAAAATCAAAAAAAGCAAAAAATAGGTAGAGTAAACGGTTAGCTGTGGGCTTAACTGTGTGTAGGGTGGATTTGCAGTTGAATGGTCGAGCTTTTATTTTAGGTTTTTTTTTAGAGTTGTTTTTTTTTTTTTTTGCTTGTTTTTATTTTAGCGCATAAATCGTTTAGCGTTGCGTGCACTCGCGTTTATTAAATATAATTTTAATTTAATGAGTTTGCAATTTGTGTCAGTTTGTTTTTTGCGTCAAGTTTTACCAGCTCCCATTTTCTACCGCTTCCTCCTTTTTAGCTGCAGGCCATACATATCAATTGAGTTTAGTCTTGAATTGTGGGGCTCGTTGTTGGGTGTATGTGTGTGGAGAGGGAAGGGTGAGGGGGTTTTGCCTTTACATTCCAATTCGTGTGTCTGAAGTTGCTCTACATTGGCAGAGATTGAAAAGTTACTGCCGTGGCGCCAACCCAACCCACGTATCTCAGCTGCACCACAACCCAATTTGTTTTATTGCCTTAACACCTAATGCTTCGCAAATTCCCCCTTACCCCCTTTCTCCACACACAACCCCCCACTGGCAGTCGGCTAAAACTTTGATTGCATTTTTTATACACTAGCAAAGGGTATTGTAAATCTGTCTTGAAATGTGTATTGCATAGAAGCAGACATAGTTGGACCCATAAAATATATATACACTCATGATCAGTATCAGTCGAAGAGTCGTTATAATTCGTCTGTCCAAATGTTACTATGCAAACTATTCTTACAATATCCTTAAAAAACTTATATTTTTGTCGCGAACAGTGTATATATCGCGAGGCTGACTCGGACAACTTTATATAACATAGAAACAATCAGTCTATAATTCAGTTTTGTTTTGAAAAACTTTTTGGTTTTCATAGAGAGAACTTGACATTTAAGGAAGGAGCTGTGCTATGAATATGTATATAGGCACAATCCCATCAGCATTGCTTCACGTTATAATAAAGCGGCTATCTAGCATATAGACATGTACGTCTAGCAATCGATCGATAATTCTGCTTATTTTAAATCCTATTTGGTTTTCAAGATATGTTAGAAATATCTTTCAGAAATTTACATGCGATAGTTTGACATAGTATAATATAATCCGTTTTAAGCCCAAATGGTTGGTACCCGGATATCTAATTTATTTTTTTACTATGAACCAAATACGAAACCAAGCCAAGTGATTCTTAAAGACATAATTTTTCCCAAAAATGTTTTCAATATTTTCAAAATAACCTTTGACTCCAACCCTTGCATACACCCATATTTTAGGTAGAGATATAAAAATAGAGTAAAATATATACATCTAGCAATATGTTGAGCATAAGGCGCAATTTTTAATAAATGTCAATCGTAAATTTAATTAAAGCGTAGGTACATATTTAAATTTGGATTAAAAATTTAAGAAAATATATGCGAAAGCAAGGTTTAAAGCAAAAACTGGGTTCATGCATGCCTGAAACGACGTTCACACAACGTAACTAATCGCAGGGCGCTGGTTCAAACCGTGAACCGAAGTAACCAGAACATTTTTTAAAGTTGGTAGCTCTGGTTGTTATGTATATTATATACATTCAAAAATTTTAATTGAACTCAAATGTATTTAAACATTTTTTCACAAATTCCACCCGCGCATGTGGAATATAAAGGGAAAAAAGGTTTACAATCTGAACAGCTGCAAACTCATTTCTAAATATTATTCTAAAACTTTGACCTTGACGTACAATTCGCATATGTTCCACAAAGCTAGGGTATTTAATCTTCGTTAAGCCTTGAAAAATATTTTTCAATTTTTTTTCTTTTTTAGCAGTTTCTTTTGTGCGTTGCGCTTGACTCGCCTTTAGTTCGGGTTTGAATTTTGGGTTTTAGTTTCAGTTTAGTTGGCTTAAAGTCTGTGATGCGCTTTTGCCTGCACACATTTTTGGTTAACTGGGCCCAATTAGCCTGTAATGTTTGCTGCCAGCTGTTTCGTAACGTTGCCCCAATAAATTTCCGCTTAAATTGCTGGCCTAACAAGTTGCCAAGTTCCACAAATTTACCATTCTTTTACTTTCAAGTTCGGCCTTGTAATTAGCAATTGAGCGAGTTTATTTTTATTTTTATTTTTTCTGTACACAAATATTATGTATGTATGCCCGTATCGCTTGTGCACACTTTGTGTACAATACTTTGCATTCTTTGCAGATACTTTCAGAGTTAAAACCCTGAAACCCCGAGTCTCCCCCGCAGGTTGCTGACTTTTCTTTGTTGTTGTTAAAAAAGTGCAAAAGTCAAACAACTGCTTAAGACAATGGCCGTGCGCGCGCGCGAACCAAGTGATGAAAAGCTGACAAATCTGTTAATTAGCTTTGTTTGAATGAACCCAGGGCAAAGCCAACCATCCACTCTCCCCTGTCCTGCCCAGCTCCAGAATCATTTTGTAACCCCCTTCAGCTTCTCTCCTTTTGTTTGGCCTGTGTCTTTACTTTTTTTTTGCTTTGGGTTTGCTCACTCGACGCGCCCGACTGAATCTGCACTTAATCTTTAAGTGCTTGGCTGCCTCTTTGTGGTGCATTAGATGCTGCTTCTTATTACTATTGCTCCTACTACTCCTATATACATATGTATATATATATCTGTGTGCTCTGCACCTGGGCTTTGAAACTAATCCCGAACTTGTGTTACTTTGGCTCAATGAAATCAGCGCTAAACTTGATTATTGTCTGGCAGCTAACCGGCTGCATGTTAATGTCCCTGTGTAGCCCAGCTGCTGCCTGCTGGGTCATTGTTTTTTTTTTTTTTTTTTGTTGGCTGCCATTTGTAGTCACTGATTAAAATACGTGGTCAACTTTTTGGGCAGCCAATTGAGCGCTCGTTTAGTAAGTTTCGCTTAATTCGTTTTAGTAATTTATGGCAAAGCTATGGCAAAAGCGGCTACCTAAATCTGTGCACATACCCGCGCACACACCCTTCCGCCCCATACATACACCCACCCGTACAGCCGCACACACTGTCTCACAAACAAAAAACTTACCCAAACTTGGGTAGCCGTGTAGCCCAGATAAAACTCTTCATTCATTCATTCATGTCGACAAAATTATTTCTTATTTAAATAAAATGCTGAGCAGTATCTCTCGTCTTTCGAGTTGATGCTCCCACTTAATATACCGCAAAAGCCCGCACTTACAACGACGCCGAAATGAATAGCGGGGTATGTAAACATAAATTTTGTGTAGCCCCAACCTAAACCACCATCCCCTCCCGTAGATCTTCTTGTTACTCTCTCCTTCTCTCTCTCTCGCCTGCCCCATATTGTGTTATCATCAACTGAGAATATTCTATGCATGCACAAATGTTGCCGTTGTCATTGAATCACGCTGTGCGCCGAGCACAGAGTTGGGCTGGGTGGGGCTTGGAGGGGGCATTAGCATGGACTCCACTTTGATGACTGACTTTGTTCGCCATTGTCTGAGCTTTTCTGCCATGATGAAGCGCTGCGCGGAGAGTCTGCCATATTTTACAGTCCCCAACCGTACTGGTAAAAACTGACAGCCCCTAATCCCAGTCGGGCTGCAGGCGCCTGATTAACGTTTTTCATCTAGTTAATAACTATGTATTGCCAGCTCATTTGTGGCCAACTAACCACACTAGGCAACATGGTAACTGTTTTAAATGAGCGCTTACGATTGCTCTATTAAAGGTTGTTTCATTATGCCCTTTTTAAGTTTCCTGAAATAACTTAAGCTTTCCTTTGGATTGAAAGTGAGCTCTTAGATGCGGTTGTGGCAAATTCCGAAAAGAGCTGGCCAATGTTTGCATGAAAAATGTAACGTTATGGGACTCTGTTGAGCGTTAAAACGGCAGACAAGAAGTCGCCGGTTCAAATTATAGAAATAATTTGCTTATAACTAGCTAGGTATCATACTATGTGAAAGCGTTGCGGATGTCGCACAAAGAAGAATTAACAAGTTTTATGCGCTGTCGAGAGAGTAAGTACAAGAGAGAGAAAGAGAAGAAGAAAGAGAGCAAGATTTATATTTTGGAAAATTAAATTTCCCAAAGAGCTCCTCTTCTGACTAACTGCAGGTGTAGACTAAGAAAGAGCGTATTAATTTAATTTAAGCTTTTAAATTGCTTAAAAAAAAATACTTTTATGCATATTATTTCAATTATAAATCTTCACTCATACAGCACCTTTGGCAATAAATGCATAATAGCTTCATTTAAAAATATCCAATTTATTATTTCAGCAATTTTAAGCCTCCGTTTTGTAAATTTCACATCTAAAAAGCTTCTTGTGTATTCTTCGCATTTTAGTTCTGGCCATGCTGGGGTCAATTTGGTTGTCCCCTGGCTATTTGTAATTTTCAAAACTTAATGCGATATAAAATATCAGAACTTTCCAGCTCATAAAACACATGTCACAGCATATGCATCAACGTAGAAGCGCGCAGTCTTTACAAATAATTTGGAAATTATTTGTTTAGTGGACCATATTAATGTCGTTCAGTGTAAATATTGGCAACGTGAATGCGTCATGACCAAATTTGAATTGGCCTAATCATCTTTTATGCCCACCAAAAGAATCCCCTACCAACCCCACATCGCTGCACCTATTGAAAGTTCACATTTCTAATGGCAGCCAAAAACGTAGCTAATAAAAAATGAAATGAAAGGGAATATAGCACAGCCGTAACACACGTTCACACACATACACACGCACACATCGATATAGATGCTGCTATATAGGGCAGGCTCATTTAAATAAAGAAATATATATATATAATTTTTTGTCCATCCGCTTGTCCTTTCAAGACATTTGCTGAGGCTTTGCGGCCTCCTTATTTTATATATATATTTTTTTTGTTATTTTTGTTCGTTTTTTCGTTTGTTTTTTTTTTTAGTGCGTATATTTGAATATAAATGGCGCATTTAGTTCGACTATATCAAGCACATGGCCATATATCTTGGCCAGCTTTTGTCCTTACGAGTACGAACTGTTACTCTGTGTTCCCTGTCTTCCCATCTATTGATAGTTGTTGGCTTTAAGGCCGCTCGAGAAACAAAACAGAAACCATCTACGAAAGTGCCTTTTCCACTCATCTATCCTCATCTGGTTTTAAACATTCCACTTTATGTTGTAGTTTTGACACAATGAGCAATAATCATGAATTTTACTTAGACCATAAAAAGAGAGATGAAAACACCCAGAAAGTCGGCCCAAGACGTCGTCCGAGCACATTAAATAAATGTTTTTCTTTTCTGTCTGCATTGTTGCCTTTTTTTCTTGGCTTTTTTATACGCAATACCCATTGGAAATGGTTAAACAGTAGGGAATAATGGTTGGGTGCAAGTACTTCTGATAGGCAGGAGGAACTCAATTGACTTTCTCAGAGTCTAGGAGCAAGAGTCCTATTATTTCGAAAAAAAAAATCCTTTTTTTAGCAGGATATTAGGTTAAATTGTAGAAATCAATATATATTGAATTTATCCATAGGTCCATCGTGTAAATCAATAAATATATAGAATTTTAAATGTCTTTGAAATCAGCAAATATCGTATGTAAATATCGATCTATAAATTAAAATAATAAAAAATGATTTAAAATAATGAAAAAAATTGAATCTGGAATTTAATCTATATCCACTTTAGAGAGCGATATCTTTCGATAAATCGGCATATACCGAATGTGCAATATTTTTTCATAATTATATACATATTGAATATGAATTTTAAAATTAATAGCAAACAATTATTATAACGATTGATATTAAGTGTGGAAATTAATTAATATCAACTTAAAAAATATGTTTTTATCGAATGTAGTTATTTATTTTTTTGTGTGTGTATATATATAAGCTGGAATACATTCCAGGGTAAATGCTAGTCATGCTCACTTCTTTCCTCTTTATGTGACTGCTTTAAAGGACAAACATTGGGCACAGCGGTTACCATTTTGTTGAGTGACCTGCCCAAGTTCTGCCTTTTCGCATTTTCTTAACCCTCGACCCTCCGCACGCTCACCCGCTCAACACCTCATCTCCTTGCTACTTTTCTCACAAACCCCACTCGAAGGTTGCCTTTTGTTTGCCTGGCAAAGATTAGGACGCATTTGCGGTCACGTTATTGCCCACTGATTAGGCCATGCTGGCAAGCATGCCCCGTCCCGCACACCTTAAACGTGCACCCTTTGCGCGTTACTGTCACTTAATGGGCTTTACACTTCATGTTTGATGCACCCCGAGGGGGCCTTTGCTTTTCAATTTGTTAACTTATGCAACTCACAGTGATAATTCTCAAATTGAGTATTAAAATTTGTCCACGCCTGCAGCTACAATATGCATTTCGAATATTACAAAGTGTACCTAAAATTTGGAAAATTCTTTTGCTTTTTTTTTTTTGTGCTCTTGGTCTTTTCTATTTTAATAATAATAATTTGTATTTTGGCCTTTTGATCGGTGGGTGGGAAAACCGTTTTGCGCCTCTTTCGACTCAATGCACAGCACTTACTAAAAATTTAATAAATAAAATATGTTATTTATATTGCTTTTTAGCCCTCTCTGTGTATGTGTGTGTGTGTATGTGAGTGTGTGTTTGTGTGTGTGTTTGTGTGTGTGTGTGTGTGTGTGTGTGTGTGTGTGTGTGTGTGTGTGTGTGTGTCCTTATGTGCTTTGTCGTTTTTGTTTGGGCTCACAAATTTTTGATGAAATGTTTTCATTTAATACTTATATTCCTATACGCAGTACGAGAGTACTCTCATAGGTGCAATATACACACAAACTGCTCTAGCTGCGTTCTTCAGTTGGACCTGAATGGACCTACACACACATGTGCATTGAGTAACAGGTACATATATATATATATATATATATATAGTCTAGAGATGGTCACATGACTAAAAATATTCCGTCATGCATAATAAAACATGCAACAGAATTGCATTTGTTTCTCACACAGAGTATTTTTTCTTTTCTGGTTTTTCCTTTTTTTTTATATGCTGGAATCCCAACTGAAGTTGGAAATGTCGTCTGGCATAAATAGCAAATAGCTTGGGACATGGGTATGAAAGTAATATAACATACATTATACTTGAATTTTAAATTTTAGCTATGTTTTGACTAGTCTTAGCGGGTTTTGGCATTCATATGGTTTCTATTTGGATGGATAAAGTTGGAATTGTGTTCTTTTTAGAGAAACCTATCAAAACTGATGACAATATGAATTTGTTTTGCCTAGATAAAACATTCACGAGTGCAGGAGTGCAAGTTGTTCACACTCTGTCTGATTATTCGGTAGGATTCTAAGGTAGATTCCCTTTTTTATAAGTTATACAAGTTTCATACCAAAAAAGGTGATAATTTATAGATATATTCTCTATATATATCGATTTCGAATGGATTTACAATAGGAATTAAGGAAAAGGGAAAATACGTTTTGGTTCTGGTTTAATAGAAGAACCTTACAATTGCTGGTAAGTCTTAATCTTTTAATAGCTGATCTCTCTTCGCTCACTCGCTCTCTCTTTCTGTCTTTGCTCAATCCTTCGTTAAGCCTACAAAATTTAACCTTTCTACTTTTTACAAAATTGAAGAATTTGTATCTTATATGAATGGAGAAATAGTCTGTCTATATATTTATATATGTTTTGGCCTTGGATTGAGTTTTATTAAAATTGTCAATTAATGATAATAATATTAAAAATGTTTGAACTTTCAAGAATTGAAGTTTTGTTCTATACACAAATTTATTAAAATTTTTTATATATTTTATTTACTCAAGATATTTATCAAATTTAATATTTTTTATGTTGTTCTTGAGTAGATGTGATTTATACGGACTTTATTTAATTAAATTCAATTAAATTTAATATTTTGATATGGCATGGGAAATTAATAATGAAATTAAATTCTTATTATTAAGCTCACGCTTCCACCTCTGAATCGTTATACTAGATGTATGAGCAATACCTGTGCTGCTACATCTAAAATATCGCTCATACGCTACGTTTTGCAGAGTGTGTCTCTTATATTTTATTCATTTGATGTGACGTCTATCGGCCTTGCCTATGCGCCAGCATTTTAATGCCCCTTAATAAAAAATAGAAAGGGTGAGGGGAGAGCGAGAGAGGTGGCGGGCAACCAACAAAAGAGATAGAGAGGGCAATAGAGTGTTAGAGGGCAATCAATGGACAGGTTAATATACAAAAAATGCACACGGCCGTGTTCATTGATATAGCATCTGGCTAGTATTTGAAAAAACCCTATAAAATACCCACTAAAAATATGCATATTTCGGCTGAATTACTCGAGTTGTGTCTTAGACATTAGCGAAGCGCGTGTTTTAATATATTTACAGCATTTGTTTTTTGTTTTTGGCGATCCATTAGAGTTGTTAATCGGGAATTGTTTGCTTAGCATCCGGAGTTGCGGCTCGATCTTCCGCTCGCAGGGTCGGTCGCGGAATCGTCACTTACCATTTTTGATGCTCGGTTCGCGTTTTATTGAGGGCGCTTTCCTCAGGGTTTTGGTCTTGAATTCGGGCTTGGGTTCTTCTTTGGGTTCTTTGAGAATTTCATCAACTTTGGGTACCTTTTTCAGCACTGGCCGAATTTTTAGCAGATTATCAGTGCTCTTGCTGGGCAACGGCTTCTCCTCGCGCTTCACGTGCCGTAATTTCGGTTTCTCCAGCTTGAAGCGCAGACGACGCTCGCGCTCCTCCTCCGTTTCGCCTTCGACGGCCTCATCGTCATCATCGGGAGCCAATTTTTTCATCGATTTGTCGCGCTTGACCACAACGCTGCGCAATTTGGGTTTCTCTAAAGTGAAACGTTGTGTTAACTCACTTTCCTGCGGCTCCGGCTTCTTGTTGATCTGCGTCGGACGCAGCTGTGCGGCCTTCTTTACATGCTCCGGCAGCGTGGCATCTAGCGTGGTGTCGTCTTCGTCGTCGTCGTCGTCGTCATCTTCTTCCTCCTCTTCGTCTTCTTCGGTCGCTTCCTCCTCGGATTCAGTTTCTTCTTCACTTTCCTCCTCCTCCTCTTCGCTTTCTTCTTCCTCGGAGGAGGATTCGGGCGGTGGCGTTGGCTCCTTCTTCTTGGCCGCTGGTTTTTTTGTTGCCAAACTGGCCGCCACTTTCTTAACAGGCTCTACAGCTGATTTCTTTGCTGGTTCTGGCACTGGTTTTTTCACGGGCTCCGCTTGCTTTTTGGCAGCTGCTGTTGTTGTTGCTGCTGCAGTTTTCTTCACGAGCTCTTCCGCTGTCTTCTTGGCTGTGGTTGTTGTTGTTGCCTTTGCTTTGCTATTGCTGGTTGTTGCTGCCGGGGCTGCCTCTTCACCATTCTCCTTGGCGGCTGTTGCCTTTTTGGCCCAGGGCGTTGTCGCTGGCTTTGTGGCCGCATCCTCTTTCACCCATGGTGGACGAAATGTGGTGCGTCCGCTGCTGCTGCCGGGGCCAGCTGCTGCTGCCGGTGCTGCTTTTGTTGTTGTTGTGGTGCTACGGGGCGTCACGAAGGGCATTTCAGGGCAACTCAGCAACTGTTTTCCGTTCTGTTAATTCTCCAGGGGTTGTTGTTGTTTTTGCTGTTCGCCCACTTTACCTCGTCTATTTGCACACACTTTTTAATAATTTTCTGTGATTTTTATGCCGCGTTCTTTTTGTTGTTGTTGTTATTCTTGTTGTTGATGAAAACACAAACTTTGCACATTAGCACCAGCGCGGGGTGGGTGGGCGATGGGGCCAACACGACACTTGGTTCACTCGCCACTTGTCCAAAAGTTGTTTTTTCTTTCTTAATTTTTTTTTTGTACAATTTTTTTTTTTTGTATATTTTTTGTGTATATATATTTTTATTTTTGTTCGCTTGTTGTTGTGATTTGCTTGTTGTGCTATTTATTTAAATCTCTGTGCTGTGGACGATGAGCAACAGCTGTTTAAAATATTTTCAATACTCAATTCCGTATATATTTGGGTATGTTTCACTTTGAGAATTTATTTTTAAATGGATGCGCTCATTAGCTGGCGGCGCATTTGTTGTTGCTGCTGCTGCTGTTGTTTTTGTTGTTGATATTGTTAGCGTGTATGTTTTTGCACAGATAGAATGTAGGCCTTTGTGTCATAGTAACAAACGGCGTCTAAAACTGTTCAAATTGGCCAAATTGTCCGGCTCTAACAAGCAATGTTACGCGTTTAATCCCATGCATTTTCAGCTAACTGCCACAACAACAACAATAGCAACAACAACAGCAGCAACAACAAACGACAGCTAACAATTTGCTATGCCACTGTGCCTCCGATATGTAAAAGGCGAAAATATTTAATTTCAGGTTCTTTGTGCCAGCGAGAGTCAAAAAAATCGTCGGCAGAATCGAAAAAGAAGCAACAAAAAAAAAAAGAAAATTCGGAAAAGCGGAAAAAAATCCGTGCTGCCTCTGACGCTTGCGTCTTTTGCCGCTTTTGCCTTGTTTCACAAAGTATACAATGAAACGCACACTCACGCTCATACACGCACACACACACACACACGCACACACAGAAAAGCACATTAAAGAGGAAAATACACAAAAAAAATAGCAGCACCGAGAGAATGAAATGTGAATTTGTTTTATTCCATTGCCAGTTTCCATGGTTTTCCTCTCTTGCCTTCTTTTTTTGCTTTTCCATTCTCCATTTCTCCTATTCGTGCGACGGCCTTTTGCAAATTTTGGTTTCCTTCTTTTTTAACAAAAATTCAGTTTTGCCTTCGCGTTAATTAAACATGACATGCAAATAAAAATTTTACTTATAAATATGCCGTCATTAGAGGCGGAATTATATATCGGGGACGCACCATAAAAGCTCAAATGCGATGGCCAACGATTTGTTTAAAAGTTATTGCAATTTTGATTTTATTCAGAAAAAAATATTTATTTTTTAGATTTATCAAAGCTTTGGCACAGTTTTTATATTATTATTTATTTTTTGTTATGGACAGCGTTTGACTGGCATTTTCTGGCTTAATCGTCGGCATTGGCTGTGCAAATCTTTTTGCTATGCTGCGCATTTTGCTTGATTTATTTATATATATAAATTTATTTAATTTAATTTTTTTTTTTTCAATATTCTTTCAATTTTTGATTCGTTTAATGCAGCTGCATTGCACGTAGCGGCTGTTTATAGACACATATATTCTTTTCTTTCCATATATTAGACAGAACGCCCACACACACAATCACACACACATACACGCTTGGCACAGTGGGGCAAATAAACACATAGAGGAGACGGTTTTAAAAACTTTTTCTTGTTTTTTGCTCGACACGCAGCGCCTATGACAGCGTTTCAAAAACTAAATTCATGTATTTTAAACAGCACGCCAAATGCTTGAAAATTTCGAATAGAAAACAATTTTTATAAATTCGCTCTCGACGCGCGGCCAAAGTGTTCTCTGCGCACGCTCTCAAGGCAAAATAAAAAAGAAAATATTTAGAAAAATTTGAAATTGAAATTAATTTTGGCCGACAAAAAGCATATTTTTAGCCACTTGCTCGGACACAGTTGAGCGCGCAGCCGATTGACCTTATAGCAGGTGCAGCATAGTTCAATGATACTGGAATTATGAATATATATATAGATTTATGTTACATATATATGTATATGTTTACATATATATAGTCTCAAGTATCTGGCCTAAGTAGCCGGCGTCTGTTTATGGCGTGACAATAGCTAAACTCTTATCATTTACTTTGAGCACATTAAATGGGTCTCAATTACGCAAGTTTCTTGTGCCGATTATACGGTTTGTGTGTGGGTGGGCTTTTTTTTTTTTAAGGGCGTAATGCGTCTTACCCTGTGATAAAAACCACTCGTCTAGAAAATCCAAACCCATTTTTTTTTAGCGCCTGCCTCTGTTCTTTTGTATTCCTGTTAAATCTGTTTTCTTTGTTGATTCTTTAGTTTCTCTTGCAATATTTACATTGTCGCAATCGCCCAGTTGTGGTGTAGCCTTCTCTCCGTTCTATCTGTTGAATGCGTTTGACATTTGTCGCAGACTGATTGCGGGAATTAGCTATCGTTTAGTGCGTGATATTATTTTTAGTACCCAATTGATTGCATATCGATTAGTTGTAATGCATTCTCACTGTGAACCACCGCGAACAACGTACAAAACTTTAGATCAAAGGAACTCGCGAAACTTTAGAAAAAGATGTTCAGAAAACATAAAAGTACGCCATAAAAAAGTTTACGAAGAAGTTTATATGACATTTCTGTATTATTAGAACGCCAGAAACTATGGGTTATTGAAAGATGTAGAGTTAGAAAGAATATGAAAAAAAATGTTAGTAGAACAGATATTCCGTTTGTGTGTTAGTTTGTTTCCAGATACTTAATATTTATGCGAAGAAGGCAAATTAAATTAGAACTTGCATTTTCAAGGTGAATCAGAACAAAAAGTTAAGAATTTAAAAAAAAAAATCTGGATCTAGATAGAAAGTCTCGAAACCTTTTAAAAATTAAGAGACCATAGGTGCCATTTCTATATTTTTAACTCCTTATACTTAAAATGGATTCCTACTAAAGGGAAGAATGACACAAATTATAAATTGCATTTTCACTATGTGATCATTAGAAGTCTAGGTACCGAGAATAGAATCTTGAATATAGATTGTAATTAAAAATAAAAAGGGTTTTGTTACTATTGAAATACTATATTAAACTTACAGGAAAACAGTCATTTAAAAATGCCAAAAATAAAGTAAAAGCAAAGAAATAGCTGGAATTAAAAAACGAGTAAAAATAAATAATAAATAGGTTGTGATAAGGAGTTCTTGTCAATTTTGAATTTTTAGTAAGAAACATTTATTTATTATAATAAGCTTTAAATTATTAAAAATAAAGGTGTATATATTACAATATTAGCTTTGAGCTATTAAAACAGACCCAACTGATTATAGTATAGAAAACTGAAACTAGAAAAAGTTACTACACATCTAATTAGGAAAAGAAAGGTAAAAAGTAATTAAAGTTCAAAAGGAAGTGAATTAAAGCAGGAATTGCAGTCGAGCCAAAGGCGACAAAGTGTTGAAATAAAATGGAAGGGAAAAGCAAAAGGCAGCTTGAGATGGGCTTGCGAGATAAAAAGTGAATAGTTTAAAAGTCGGGCTACATTAGGAATCGACGACTGCGTGAAGAAAAACGACTTAAAAAACGAACAGGAAAAAAGCACAGAAGCATTGCTATAAAAGCAAAGAAAAAAGTATATAAATAAGAAGAAATGTAAGTGCAGACCGTAAACCGATTGAAAGGAAGAAATAAAGAGCAAATTTCCGAAAAAAAAGCGAAGGAAATAAATGCCAAAATGCGGTGACGCAAAATGCTGAACAAAAATGTGATAAGGTGAAGTTATGAAAAGAAAAGGTATTCAGTTCCATGTGCGCGGGGGAATGCATAACAAATGCCAATATAGAAAAAAGTCAACCACCTCCCACCACCTCTCTAGTATTATGTGAAATGTAGCCCACACAATTTCAATTAACTTCTCAGTTGGCGTCGCTCGTCAGTGTCAAATTACAGAAATATCTTAAAATAGATGAAAATTTAAATGGGCAGTCGCTTCTCTCGTGGGCTTATAATTAATTAATTTATTTCTATTTAAAATTCTATGAAAATATGCTCCAGTAATTATTATTTTTCGCCCCAAATATATTTCCATTTGCTGCGCTGCACAAAACCAATTTTAAATTAGCAAAACGTTTGCTTAAACGCACGTAAACAAATGTGCGCACACACATACAAACACACACAAGAGTATGCAAACAATAAATGTTTCATAATTTAACGTTTTTCAACACTGTCATTTGCATGCCTAGATATTGTACTAGGCGTATGCGTAATAAAAACATTGACAAAACAAGCGAGCTTCTGCGGGGCACGGGGTAAAGTGAATATAATGTTAGTTGCATATTTTTCATCTGCCAGCAAGTGAAACAATTCTTACACTTTTTATTGGTACTGCATTCTGTTTGTGAAATTTCCCAGATGAACATAAATATGTATGCATATATATGTATATGTTGTGTGCATGGAAGTTAGTCGAAAATAAATGCTCGCATAGTTTTGAGACTAAATGCAGCAAACAAATTTGCGCTGCATACTTTTTGGCGGTGTCAGAAAACATTGACTATCACCTGTATACGCTGTAATATAATAGTCTAGTGAAAATGTTTTTGCTACCCTGAAAGAAATATTCATAAAATGTAATAAAAAGTTAAAAATAAAAGCATATAGTAGGAAAAAAGAACCCCTCTATATATTCTAGTCGATCTTATTTACAAGCAAATCATAAAATATTTTAATATGTTTGTCCCAAAGGCAAATATAGCTGTAAAATGTGTGCGACAGTACAGGGTATTTTGTGCGGATATTTTGAAGCATTCCATTTTTTTGTTTATTAAAATATTTGTTTTTATACCCTAAACTTATTGATGGGTAAAAAGGGTATAATGCTTTAATGCATATGTATGTAGCAGGCACAAAAAGCATCTTCCCGACCCCGTAATGTCTATATATTCTTAATCAAAAGCCGAGTCGATCTAGCCATTCCCGTCTGTCCGTCTGTCCCTCTCTCCGTATGAACGAACGCATTGATTTCAGAACCTATAAGAGCTGGAGACTTGATATTTAGAACGTAGACCTTCCTAGTGCCCGCACAGTACTGTTCGTTAATCGATAACTTTCCCCGTTTCCAAACAATCAATAAAAATCGATATCGAAATTCTGTTCTTTGAGCAAATCTTCTAGGGTTAAAGAGCTAGAGCCACCAAATTTGCCATGTAGCTCCTAGAATATTATATATTTAATTTTATAGTTTTTTTTATTAGTGATAAGGTAACGCCCGGGTAGCGTATGCTGCATTTGATGTTGGTAGAAGAAAGTTCAGGGTATCCTCAAGTCTAGTCTAGCTCAATGAAATTAGGACAGGGTGGCGCCTAGTCGTGCACTTCCCCTCGGTTAAATTAATTCTCTGTTTGCCTTGTTTCGCTTTGTGCACATAGTTAAATTTTGTTTGAAAAATCATAGCACAAATCAATAAAATTAAAAGCCACTTTGGAACCGAGTTTCATTTTTTTACCTTTTCTATGTTTTAATTGTGTGGCTTTGTTTGTATTCTATTTTATTTATTTTTTATGTGATGACAAGTTGAAAACTTGCCAGGGCCGTAAATCAATTTGGTGAGCGTAGACAACTTTACAGCGGTTTGTAATAAAAAACAACAAAGTCGCACTAATTGAAAGCATTCGCCTGGCGAAATTTCATTGCAATCAAATTGCGAATTGCAAATTGTACAGAAAGGCAAGATAGTGTTTGAGTTGGCATTGCCCGACTAGCAGATACCCTGAATGATTGCAAACGAATACAGATACAAACACTTGGGCAGGCAAGGGCGTTGCACACTGTGCTTATTCTGTCCTCTGTTGCTTTCTGTCCGATCTTCATGAAGCTTTTAGGCATCCGAATGTACTTGAATACAAAAGCCCATGACGTTATATCCAAAACTTTCACAAACCAATATTGTTGTCTTTAGCTCTTGTAAGCTGCGAGGTATGGTCAAAAAATCTATTTCTATCAAAATCATGCTGATAAAGAATTTATATATTTCTGCTGCCTGTGAAACACATTTTCCCAAAACCAATCTACCCTTTACAGACATTTTCAATGGGTACAATAATTTTTAATTAAATGAGGCGAGCATTTAAAATTGTAATGCTAATAGTTTGTGTTTATTTGTATACGCTCTCGCTCCTTCTTTTTCTTTCTTGCTTTAAAACTTAAAAAATACTGTAAATAGGCCTCTCTTCTTCTTTCTCTGGCTCTCTCTTTCTCTCGCTCTCTCTCTCTGTCGCTCTTTCGCTTAGAGACTCTCGTGTAATTAAAGTAGCTTCTGTTTGTTTGGCTTAAGCCATTTTAACTGCGGGCTGCGCCTCTGCGGTGCTGTTGAGCTGCGTAAAATGCGGCCAGGTGGAAATCTCCTGATACAGTCTGCCACCTGGACATTCAGTATCGCGCACCTGTCTATGTCCGAGCAGCTTGTAGGCCGGATCAATATAGCCCTGGGCCACGCCGAATGCAATCAAATCCTGTGCTGCCTGTAGCATGCGTGCGGGCGGAAGTTCAGCTTTTGGTTTGATAAGAAAATGAATTAATTAGTTAACATTCTGTTTGGTTAAACCAAATGTGACTCACTTCGCCAATCGCCGATGAGCACAATGCCCACGCTCTTGTCATTATATTTGGGCGCATGGGCGCCAACCACATTGAAGCCACGTCCCGTATAGATCAGCCCGTCGCCGCCAATGCCAAAGCTATAGCCAATATCATTCCAGCCGCGATCCACCTGATGGAAGTCCTGCATTTCGCGCATGCTGCGCATGCAATCAGGCGTGCTCTCGCATACGGCTGGTATATACGAGTGATGAATGATCACAAAAGGTGCGGGTCCATTAAAATAATCCACCTGCTTGGGCATGCGGGCACCCCAATCGGCGCGCGACAACAGCTGCGAGATGCCGCCACCGCCACCCGGACCAGCTCCTCCCTCCGTCGTAACCGGCTGCATGTGCTGGCTGTAACCTGTATGTGTATAGAGCAGAGATTGGCCATCAGTTTATTGACTTGTTTAAGTTGGATTTTAGTGCAGTTACACGATATTTTCTTTATTTACAATTTTCGCACTCTGTCGAGGTGTCTGTGTATGTGCGACTGTGTATGGGCGCGTGTGTGCGTGCGTGTATATTTGGCAAAACTTTTGTTAGCATTAATTGCAACAGTTTGTTTAACTTAAACTTTATCAAGTCTCACGTTCAGCTTCCGTGTGCCGCGTTGCCATTGATAAATTATATTGGAAACGTATTCCCCTGGCTGCTGGTGTTGTCTGTCTGTCTGTCTGTATGTGTGTGTGCGTGTGTTGCCTCAACGAGGTGAGAAATCGCAATGAAACGCCAACGCCAAATGGTAGCCGTAATGTCTCTGAAAAATTCCCCGTATACCACCTAACTAGGCACAACAACAAGAGCCCCGACAGACAGAAAGAGAGAGAGAGAGAGAAAGAGATAGAGAGAGAGAGAGTGAGAGAGAGAGAGAGCGACTTAAACTGCCTACTTAAACTGCCCAAACAAGTCGTTGCCCCAAGCTGATTCGTATTGATATATAATCAGTTTTAGATAGTATATAGATTTTATAAATCCATAAATTTATAAATATATCTCTTGCCCGCTCTCACCTCTCTACCCCTATATTTCTTTCTCTTTGCGGTGTTTTCGCCAAACGTGTCAATTAATGAACCGGCCTAAGTCCATATAAAATATGCATAAAGTTTGCTCGCCAATTTGTTGTTTACTGATAGGTTTAATACACTACAAAATGCAAGGAGTCTGACGATTCTGTACAAGCTTCCGTTTAGGGGGTCGCAGTTCATTAAAGTATATATTCTAATAATATAATATTATATAAAATCGGAAATTTTGGAGAAAGTGTGAAATGATCAATGCTAATCTGAAAGAAATAACCATATGTGCGCTTAGCAAAAGCTACATTAGGTATAACCAATCTATGAATCCTCAGATCAAATGTTAAAACCATGAAAATGTTTTTTTTTTTTACTTCTTGTATAACCCTGTGGTAAACAACATTTAAGCCACATCCGGTTCAGATATTTAAAATCCGTTTATGGCTTTAAAAATATTATTTATCTCATCAATAGCTTAATAAACAATCGCTTTTAACAATTTTCTGTTTACTCAGCTGAATTTTATTCTTTTAAAAATTAAAATATTTTCTTGAAACATTTCAAGCCAAAAATGTGGTGTGTCTAGTAGAGCTTTGATTGATACGATTGTTATAATTGAACAGCAGTTGTGTTTAAACTACTACAATCGATTATTTTTTATCAACTATCGATAGACCTCAGTCATCAAATAATTGTTGGCTGAATTTTTATATATACTTATGTTGAAGTCGTCAGGCTGAAATGAATTTAGCTACTTTTTCCGCCTGTAATATCAAGCACGTGAGAGACTGCTTAATTCTTGTTAGTTAGGTCAACTATTATTAGCGTCATTTATCAACTCTGCATCATATACGATTTTATATTAATTTAGCAAGGGTCTTGCTTACTTAAACCGCTTAATAAAAAAATTATTATAATTATTCAAAGCTATTTTCAATTCTGAAATGCAAACTAGAATGCAAACTTAATCAAAATTGTTAGCGTATGTCAGCTGTCTGTGTTTTGCGCTGTTCTCTTATAATCCACAAATAATGATGAGTCAGCTTTAAAGTTTAACAAATGATTTTCAAATATTATGCGAATGCGATGTCAACAGGTGGTATCATCTATCAGTTGGACCCACGGAGACAGCTGTAGGCCAAAACGCGGCCTTCGAAGTTAACTTTCTGGTTCCCGGTCGCCCGCAGCTCATAAATGCAAATAAATCTGACGACAAACTATTTTCATTCAAAATTCGTTAAATGTATGCGCGGGTGTTGACTGTGATTGAGTGTGTGTGTGTGATTGAGGGTGTTTCTGTGTGCGAGAGTGTTTGTGTGTGCTTGCGCCCAGAAAGAGAGTGAAACTTTAGCACCATCCATTTGGCATGTTTGCCAAGGAGTCGACAACTACCACGCCTCTTCCTAGCACATTTATATGCATACGCAAACTTGGCAACAGGGCAATTTTGAGGCTGCAGAAGTTTAGCTACTGGGAGGATCTGTGGCTACACTTGACTAAATCAATAGCAGTAGCTTCTAATTACAAAATTTTAGGGCCAACATTTTTGCGAACGCCTGCCCACTATTAAGAATCAGATATATATAGAGAGAAGGTATATGGAACAACGAGAAAAAGGGGCGAACAAATAAAAACATTTTCCGTACTAGGTTTCTTAATTAAAATTTCGGGAAATTTTAAGTCCAAATTAAATTAAAAGTTCTTGAGTACAATTAAGTACAATTTATGCATAAAGGAATAAATTCCTAATGCTTCTAAAATAAATATATAAATGTTTGATTGAAGTAAAAAGTAATATCTGTACTTAAAATCAAGAAAAGTGAAAGCTATCTTGAATTTTTAGCTCTAAGGCGTTAAGACCATACTTTCTTAATTTCAAAGTAAAAATGCGGGAAACTTAAATATTGTTGGTTTAAAATTAAGCGTATTTTGTTGTTACAAAATATTTTATTTGTTTTTTCCGTTTTTATAAAAATATAGAAAAACTTAAGTCAATATACTTGAATGAAGTGCTTAATTCTTGATCCAAGTTTTTGCGTCCTTAAAAAAAATATTTGAAATACGAATTTTGTGCTTGACTTAAGAATTGCCGATATTGACGCACTTGCTTCAAGTGTGGTCGGAACTTGAATTAGGAATGGAACGAAAACGAAGCTCAAACTAGAACTGACGATGGAACTGGAGTGGGAGCTGCCGCTGGAACTGTAACTACAGTTGCGTCTATTGGCTTGAATACTAAACAGAGTGTGCAAAGGGGGCGTGGTTGGGGGCTGGCTGTCAAATCATTTGCTGTTTAATTTATGCCTTTGGCTTTTTCAGTAGTGTTACACGTTAATTGCGTTTATATACTCTATCTCTCTCTCTCTCTCTTTCTCTTTCTCTTATATACCGTTAAGCCCGGTCTGGCACGTAACACCCGTGCCAACAGCCGACCCCTCGATATAAACCCCTTTTTGTACACGCTTCTCTAATCGTTGGCCCTAATTACACGCGGGGCTAATAAAGTAAACATTAAACTCGTTGTGCTAATCAATGTTGTAAGCTATAACCAAAATAAACACACACATACACGTAAATAACTCCACCCTCGAATGTTAAATAATTAGTTTGAGATGGGCCCAGGCTCATGTTTTATTAGGAAATTGCCTCAAAAAAGTAATTTTCCTCAAATTGCATGAAATTGACTTGCCCCGTGGCACACGCTGAGTGCGAAGTGAGGGAAAGTGGGGCTTGTCGGTGATTTCTTTGATAATTTGATAAGACCATATCCTTAAGCATTTGATCAAGTTTTGTCTCATAATTGAAGCATTTCAATTTATTCATTTTGCTACCTCACAAACATAAATGCCAAGCGACGCACTAATTGTTTGCTTTTAATAAGCCAAAGCATATAAAATATGCTATTCACAAAAACACGAACATCCGCATACCTGAAAACATATAAGTTAAGCCCGAATACCGCACGCATTAAACAAATATTTTGGTCTTGGACGGAGTATAATATAATATGATATATGAAATATTCGAGATTAAGTCACGCTCCGTTTAAATAAAAAATTAAATAAAAAAGTACCTGTGAAAAAGGCCACAAAAAAGAGGAAAAAAAAATACACAGAAGCAGTTGCTGCGACTAAAATACTCTAAAAAGTCTGAATTTTATGTCTAATTCAAGGTTTAATTTAATTTAAATGTGTGTCTACTCATGAAGCTTATCTATCGGCTTCTTCCTATAAATTGAACCAAATAAAAAAGAGATTTCAGAAATCACAAACTCTACCTTTTAGGCTTTATTTAAAAATAATCATGCCGTTTTAGGCAAAATTCATGATTTGCGAGATCTCTATTTAAGATACATACATTATTTTAAAGAAATATATAAAAGATATATAGATGTAAAATGTTTCTGTTGCAGAGACTAGTCAGACGGAGGAATATATTGAACCGTTTTTCTGTTTTAAACTTTCTGACAATTCCCTAATTTCCGAAAAAAAAACAACAAACTGCCCAATATACCTTTTTCTTAAGTGGAAATATGTTAGAATATTGTGCTTTACAAAAAAAAAAAAATCTGTATAACATTCTATAAAATGTCATGAAATGCGCGACTTAAACAATTTCCAAGATCATTTAATATTAAAACAAGTTTATATATTTTATTTACCTGCTGTTTTCGTGCGTTGCAAATTAATACATTAAGCTGTTATACCCTTTACGTAAGTGTATAAAAAAACAATCAATTATAATGTGCATATTATAAAAAGTCCCTCATCCGACTGTCAATGATTGTGTGCGTGTGTGTGTGTGTGGGAGAGTGTGTGTGCGAGAGTGTGTGTGCGTTTGGCGCTTAAATGACATTTTTGTTAAATGCAAGTAATTTAATTTGCGCACAATCTGAAACATAAATTTGTAAATAGTATGGGTATTACGAGCAGCAGTACGAGTATACAAATTACTGCCTGTACAAGATGCATATCTCGTGCCCTCTCTTCCTCTCTCTGTCTGTTAGCCAGCAAACAGATGAGCTAGCAACAAATTTCAGTGGCATTGAACAGGCGTGCAGAAATGGCGATAAGCAGCAATTGCTGTTGTGCGTGTGTGTGTGTGTGTCTCAGGGGCAGCCTAGCGATAAGGCGGCAACAACACTTACCCATCATAGATAACAAAAGTAATCCAAGTGCTGTCATGTTTTGCAGGTGTTGCGTGTTTCTGCGGCTCTGCTTGGTTAGGAACTTTTTTGCTTTTTGTTTCTATATTTGTTTGTTTTTATATTTTAGGAACTCTTTTTTGTATTGTATTAAGAATGTAATTTAATTTGTGCTATTGGCAAGAATTGTGCAAGTTTTTGAAATCAGAAAATTTTCACATGCTTTATTTTTGGGCTTATTTTTACGTTATGTTTCGCATTCGCGCGTCTCTGAAGAGCGAATGATTGGGCTGCATAAGGGCGCACCAATGTTTATAGACGTGTACCAAATTTTTTTGTACTATTTTTATTTAGTTTTGTTGTTTTTTTTTCTATTATTTTTTTTTTTGTTTTTTGTTTGTTTACTTCTTTTTTCGCACCAGCGCTGTCGACGTCAGCGTCGCTGTTGTTGCCTGCGCGCAATGCCAAACAATTTTTAAATCGCATGAAATTTATTACCAAGCGCCAGCTGCGACGTCGACGTAAACACTGGCGTCGCCGTCGCCGTTGCCGTTGCGCAGTCGACGCAGCTGCTGAGCGTTTCATTCGATTTGCTCTTTGCCGCTCCGTTGCGCTCGCTTCCGCTCAGCTGGAATCGTGTTTTCTTTCATTTGCGATCGGTTAGCTCTCAATTGTTACTGATAATGTTATCAGCTCTGTGGGGGATTTGTTACGCCCCCCTCGCCTGGTCTAATTGGTGAGCTGTATGCATACCGTTAGGGCTTAAAGGTTCAAATTCCTGTGTGATTTACATGGGAATTTGTGCGAATTTTGTCGACCTCTTTTTTTGTGCGTTGAACTTAATTTTCTGTTTTATTTTGTTGCTTTTTATATGGTCTGATGGACGGTACTTTTTATTTGCACTCGGGTTACGGGTACTTTTTTATTCGGCGCCCTTTGCGATGGCATATATATTGTGACTTGGCATAAATATCATATGAAAGCTGACCTTTGCTCCGTTATCCAATCGGCCGATTACAGGTGATTCATGCATGCCCATGGCACTACCTTTTGGCTGATACCTAATAATATAATCAATTTTTTTTTTCAATATCGATAGCTTAATCACTTTTCATTTAATGCCATATCATCATGTTATAGGCCATCTTCACAAGATATTATATTGGTCACTTGGCTTTTGATTAGATAGAATCTGTTTTGTCTTATCTTTATACCGCCAACCGTAAATTTTGTGCAAATTTTGAAACTATATATTTTGTTTTTGTTTTTCATGTTTTTATGATTATGTGCCAGCTGTTTATCTAGAGTGAAAGTCATATAATGTGCTCATAAGGTCGCAAAATTTTTTGTGCCAAATAACATTAATCAAAATCTTAGTCAAATATATGCGCATATCTTAACTATTCGTAATGACTGGTTGGCAACCCGCATAACAGTCAGCTTTTGTCCGCCTTAACTATTATGATATTTGTTTTCTTTTTTTATTTTTTATTATCTAATAACTCAGTAGATATATATACCTCGATATGTTAGCTGGTATTTACATTTACATAAGTTCTTATCGGATATTATCGGATGCTTGAACTTTATGAACTGCATTTCTGAATGACCTGTCACTGTCTTGCACTAAGCTATATCTCTTCCGTTGTCGTGCCCCGCACTTGCCTCAGCCTACACGATTCTTTCGCCTGACAAGATTGTATTTTTTTTTTTCTCGAACCATCCGGAGTTTTCTGGGGATGCCCCTCGTTGTTTGAGGGGAAGCCCTGGACAAATGTATTTACTAAATTGCTTTAGCTTTAGCTTTGATAGATAAATTAGCAACATTTTATTCTACTGTTTGATTGTCAAATCTGAAAAATGTTGCGAGGTATTTTAACATTCTAATGGAGCTTGTAACGTTTAAGGAATTTTGAATATTTGTATATCTAAATATGTTTTTATCCAAACATGACGCATCTTCTCCCCAGTTAACACCGGGTACTGCTTTATATGTCAAAATATAAGAAATTAACATAATTTTTAAACGTTGACCGCAAAAGTGGCACAAATATTAAAAAATGCCCAAATATTTTGGCAATATGGGAACTGAAACGAAGTTTCGGAGCGCTCTGCCTAAAAATAAAACTTGTTATACAGGCTATGCAGGTCAGCTGGGTTTTCCACAAATGACAAATTAATGGATTGCCGTTGGGGTATTTAATCATGTAAGAAGCAGCTGCCTGATAAACAGTTTACATTTATAATCAATACAAAGTTTTCTTCCGTTATTGCTTACATAGTGTATTTAGACTTCGCTATGCTTTTCAGATAAGTTTTCCTTTCTTGTTTTTCATTGGCCCATCTCTCATTCACACAAACACACATACACATCTAGATATTTCTAGCCACACTGGGGGGATTACCGCAGCCTCCAGATGGCCATCATCAAAAGGAAATTCAAGTCATTTGCTAGCCAATATTTTGGCTGTGTGTTTATGTGGCAAGGTAAACACGCAAGCGAGAAACAACCCCTCCTTCCCCCTCTCTCCCACCACCGTAACACAACTTGATTTATTTTATTTTGTAAAAGGGGAAATTTTTCGTAGAGCTCACTATAGACACATGAAATAGTTCAAATAGTTGAATTGCTGGCACGGCACTTACCACAAATTATACTCGATTCTTGTTCTTGCTGTTTTTGTTGCTGTTGCTGCTGTTGCCGTGTGGTTGCGTCTATGTCAGCCGCTTTTGGCATAGCCGCCACCGCTAAGGTCCCCCAAGCGGAGCAAGACGCCGACCCAAATCCAGACTGCTCGTCGCCCATTTCGTGCCAATGTTGTTAACAACCAAAACAGCTCTGAAAACCGCTAACAACAATGTGAAGCTTGTCCGGGAAACCAAAAAACTCGATGTCTCGATGGCAATGCCGAAGCCGAAGCTGTTTAGTGCTCTGATTAATTCCAGTGCGTTTCGAAGTACACTGTAATCGAATTAGGGTATGCAACATTGTATATGAAGTGGGTCTTGGCTAGAAACAAAAATGTTAATCTTAGATTTTTCACATCTATTACAGTATATACTTATATTTATAAATATAATTTTTATGTATATAATTTTTATATATATAATTTTTATATATATAATTTTTATATATATAATTTTTTTCCAGGCTGATGATTTTACCTCGCAAGGCTTTCTTAACTTTTTTATTTCCATAGAATATAATTCAAATATATAAATTTGTATATAACCTTTTTAATTTGTCGATTAGTGGGATATAAAATTTATATAAGTACATATACCTAGATATATTCAAGCCCCTTCCCATATACACAAAATCAGAGTTTTTACACTCCAAAACTGTTTCATAACTAAAAAAAATGTTTATTATGATAACGTATATCATCAATACTACGTAGTCATCAATAGTTACCTTTATTGTTGCTTCAAAACAGTAGTGTTGGAAAGGCATTTTTAGAGACCTACTTTAAAATAGTACAGTTTTAGTATATTATAGAAACAGTATTTTATATAGATTATATTTTATAATATATATATTATATTATATATTATATTATTATATTATACATTATATATTATATATTATTTATTATATATTATTTATTATATATTATATATTATATATATATTTATTATTTTTTATATTTTATTATGTTATATAAAATTATATTGTATTATTAGATAGGAAGGGTTGGGCGGGGCATATATTTTTAATATTTTTATATTTTTAAACTTAGATTATTTACTTAGTTCTTTTGGATTAATTATATTCCATAAATTGCCCTGGTTAAGGCATTTCATCGACGTCTATTCTCAGTCTAATTTTTGTTCAATGCGATTGGCTTTGTTTTTATTTTTTTTTTTAATTTACCATTGGAGTGTCCGCTAATCGTACATCTTATCAGGGTATTAAGTGCGATGTTCGTTAACTGCGGTTTGGCACGCTCTTTACTTATTTTTCTCCCATTCTGTTTTCTTTGCACGCCCGAGGTTCTGAGCTATAGAAATCACATTGTTTTTAGGGTATTCACCACAAGGTGAAACATTATCTGTGCAGCTGTTAGATAATGGCGAGCGTCTATTACAATTAGCAAAAGTAATTGTGAATTATTTGTTCAAGCAACGATATACACCTGCCACACACTTATGTTAGCCAGCTCGTCTGCCTTGATATGAGCCAAGTCCATTGCCCAAAAGACTATACTTAATTAGTGTACAATGGTGTTAACTCGCTTGACTTAAGCCTTTTATATAAGTAAATAAAGTAAATATAGTAAATATATATATATATCTAAATATAGTATAGTAGATATCTACAGGTATTTGGGCACAGTGTTCGCTCGAAATTGACAACATTTGGTTTTCGGGCTGCCTTGTTGTTTTCTTCTATTCCTTTTTCTCAGAATATATATTATCCATAGAATTTTATTTGAATTTTAGAAAAATCATTTAATGACAAAAATGTTTTTGAACTGTAAAAAAGTAATAAAACAAGAAAACTTTTTGAAAGACAATACATTTGTTTTTTATTTGAGAAAAAAATCTTTAATATCAAAAAAAATATTATAATTAAAAAAAATATATATATAGGCAAAAATGTTTTTATCAATTCTTAAGAAGTGTATATTTCAACACTGTGGCAAAATCAATATAAATTTGGGATACTTTATTGTGAGGCCTTAAGGGGAAAAATTAACTATTTAAACGTCTAACTAAATCCACTAATATTTCGTAAATGTTTGGTTATAATAACAGTAATTCAAAAACTTTTAATAGCTATATAAAGCAGATATTTAATTACATAATTTCTTCAGACCAATTTCTTAAAACTTTTCTAAACTTTTATGCAAATGCATTATAATGAAGTGCTTCAATTCGTAACTCAAGACATCAGCAAAATGGTTCTAATTTCTGCAAGCTCTTATATCAGACTAGCACTGTATACAGCTCATATATCAACATATAAATGTCCATATATATACATTTATATTTATATGTGAATCTGGCAAAGTTTTGGCATGAAGCAACTCATCAGTTGGCGCTTATATCATTGCCTGTTCTGTTCGGATTAGTTACGCTTGCTGGTTGCCATTTGGGTTAGAAATTATATGCCAGGAGGCTGGTTCCGCTAGGGGTGGGGAGGAGGGGTGAGAGGAGTGGGTTGCGGGCTGTTGCGGGCAGGATATTTTAGATCTCTTAACTGATGCTAGAGCTGGCTACGAAACACGCACATGCCATATATTAAGGCATACATAAAATGACAAACGATTTGCGTTGCGCGTAAATTGAAAAGCGCTGAGCCTGTGAGATTGCTGCAGCCACGAGAAAGGCCAGAGCAGGAGAAAGCGGGCTGGGCAGAAGCAGCAGTGAAAGCACGGCAGGAGCTGTTGGCTTGGCTTGGCTGACTGGTTGGCGACAGCAGCGACTTTTGCTTGTTTGTGTTTCCTGTTTTTGTTGGGTGTGTGTGTCTGACACCCTCCTACCGCACCGCCCTCCCCCTCGCGATATGCCCGGGCTGAATGCCAAAACTTTGGCAAAGTATTCAAATTAAAATTTCAATTAAGGAAGTGAATTTGGTGTGCCGAAAGTGTATTAAGTCTATTTGGGCGTCATCTTGGCATTTGAGCTGTGGGCTCAACTGTCGCCCGCTCGATTGAAATGTGGGCGGGCACACGCATGCCACGCCCAACAGCCCCACCTTGTTCGCACCGTTGCTTGATTTATTGCCCAAGTTTTCTCAGTCACATGACATACAAAGTACTTTGTGGAATACATTGTGCATTTTTGTATAAACCAAACAGTATATATTTTTGTTGTGACTGGTTGTTGGTTGGGCTCTTCTTTTTCCAGCCCGCTGCTGTGGGCATTATTAATAATGTAATCAATTTGTAAACAATTTGGCATATATCAATGTGCTTCGTGCTGCCCATAAATCTCGCCCAAAATTAGCAAAGCCGCCGTCCACGCAACGCCAACGCCAATTTGCATCCCGGCATGTGGCTAGAATATGGGGGTTGTTGTCTGTCGGTGGTCTGAGAGACGGAGGGCTGGAGAGCTCTGATGTCCTGGATAACTTTTCAGCAGAACCCAAAACGAGAGAGCACGCAGCTACGCACAGCGTTGAGGCCTCTTGACATATTGCAACGGGGCCACGTTGATGGATGGACGCTTGGGATGGACAGTTGCCTGTATCTGAAACTCGTTGGCATCCAGCCTCCTGCTGCTGATGCTGGCGGAGTTGGGGTTGGGGTTTGGGGTGGGGTGACATTTGGCAAGCAACAGCTTTTGCGAATTTGGGTAGTTGGCTGGTTGGCTACGTTTCTTTTGCTTTTGCATTCCTGTCTGGCTGCTCGCTTGGCAGTTAGTGACAGCTGCTGCCAGGCAGAAACCAGCAAAAAAAAAAAAAAAAAAAAATGAAACAAAATAAAACCAAAAAACCAAAAAGCGCACAGCCCGTCACAGCGTAAAGAGCGGTATATCTAATCTCAAAAAAGCCTGAAATTCGGTGCCCCGTTGCCATAGTTAACTAAGATTGAGACATTCGTCTGCTCTGCTGATAAAGTTCCAGTCGGTAGCTTTGTTGTCTGAAACTAATAACTTCCTGACACTTACTTAATTTGACACTCGCAGGAATTTAGTAGTTTCTTCTAAATATGTTAGTATATGCAATGGAAGAAGTTATATCCATAAAGAAAATGCAATTCTGACTGCTTTAAAATTTTTGAATTTGAATAAATTTCAGATTCTTTGCAAAATGGTGGAATCTCAGAATATTTTGGAGCTGTGTAGCTCAAGTATAAGCTTTTCGACTATGTTTAAATATATTTTTGAACCACTTTCCAAGTCTTATAAGCACACAGTGGTATTAAAATGGCTTAAAAGTCATTTCAGTCCATATCTAAGGATCTTCCTGAGATGTTGGGCTCCCATTCATTATATAAGCTTTTCGACTATATTTAAATTTATTTCCGAACCATTTGAAGCTCGATTCCAACTTTGCAATCCATATCTCAAGAGCAACTTGAGCTTATCTGCTGAAAAAAATATTCAAAAATTCAAAGTACCTTCAACATCAGAATATTTTTGGGTTTTAATTATAACACTCAGTATGTGTGAAGCTTAATACGATATATTCACATAATTTTATCAAGCTTGTTGGGCTACTGTGTGGCATATTTTTCTGTCAATTGGAAATTGAAAAAACAGTTTTTTCTCCCCACTTGTTGAATTCTTTAAAGCACTTTGATTCAATTGTTTGAATTGTATAATCGTAACAAACTCAAACATTATTTTCCTCTCGACTAGGCGACGTTTATAGCCTCAATAAGTTGGAAAAAGTATAAATAAATAAAAGGCAACAATCGTGTGTGTGCTCTTTGGCGAATTCTCATGCGGCGCATTCAAACGGCAAATTGAAGTTTGTTCTTTTTTTTTTTTTTGTATTCCACTCAACTCATCTGACTGGGCTTTCATCATGTTCTGCTACTGGTGGCAGACAGGCACGACTGCACACGGCTGTGTCTAGAAGTTTATGAACTTGTCATTCAGCTTTTCACAATTTTTACACTCTCCCGTCTTTTACTTTGCTTGCAGGACATGTCGGGTGGACGCTTGAATCATCAGCATGCCGCGTATGCCTGGCGGCGGGAGCAGGAGCACAATCGAGTGCAGGCGACGGAGCAGGTGAATCGTTATTACGACCATTGGGGTCAGGTAACGTCACGCTTTGAGAACTGGACCAATCAGGCGTATTACGACAAGGCCGACAAGAAGCTTCAGCAGCGCAAGAGTCAGCAGCAAAAGGAACAGGAGCTGGACGATCGTCGGGCCAAGCTGCGTGAGCTGCTGGATGGAGATAATTATATCTACGATCTGGAGCTGGGACGCAAGCGTCGGCCGCGTGAGGCGGCTGGTCACGATCTGAAAACCCTGCAGTGTATCAATCAATCGCTCAAGGAACAGGAACAGCTCAAGCGTAAGCTGGAATTGGAGGCCAAGCTATACGGCCGTTGGCGTCACGGCGTGGACGATGAGAAGTTGTTGTACAAGTCGAAGTCGGACAACGAGGTGCTGGCCAAGCTCAACTGGCTAGACAAGCAGATAGAGCAGCAGCAGCAGCGTGAACAGCGCGAGGCGCTGGCCGCCGAACGGCAGCTGTTGCTCCAGCAAGAGATCAGTCGTACCGAGCAGGCGCAGAAGGAGCGTCAGCTGATACGCGAGCAGGAGATCAAGGATATTTGCGCGCTGCAGGAGTCACACGTGACGGAGCTCAAGCTACGCCAGGAGCAGGCGGACAAACTAAAGCAGGAGGAGCAACATTTCCGTCTCTTTCTCACCGAACTGGAAAAAGAGAAACAACTGCTGGAGGAATCGACGGCTCTTATGCTGCAGCAGCCGGATGTCAGTCAGGCCTACAATCTGAAGAAGATCAAGATCTTTATACGCAATCGCAGCGAGGCCTATCGCAAGCAGATCTCCCTATGCATTAATCTGCTGGAGCGCATGGCCAAGTATGCGGTCAAGACAGAGCAGCTGGAGCAGCTGCTTGACAAGTGCAAGGAGCAGCTGGATGCCGAAACTTTAGCTGCCAGTCAAATTGACGCCATGTACGAATCGGAGGCCAAATACAGTCTGCAGCAATGCGAGGACGATTGGCGTGAACAGCATTTGAAGCGCTTTGGCGACATCAACTTGCTGATCGAACAGGAGCAGCAGCTGCTCAGCGCCATGCTGCGCGAGAATCTGACCGAGCAGGAATCGATTGTGGAACTGCGCGCCACACATCTGGCGGGCATTGAACAGACCACCAAACAGTTGGAGCAACTTAACAAGGAGCAGGAACTGTCCTCGCCACGTGCGCTATGCGCCATCGAAGCTCAACCATGTGATTATCCAGAGCATCCGCAGGCCACGCTCAGTAGTCAGGCTGATCTGAACGAAACCAATGAGCTGTTGCCCAAGGTGAGCGATTCGTTCACCAATCTCAATTTGGATGTCTGGCAGGATATGCCGCCGGTTCGTGGCGGCATCGATTCGCCACGCCTCAATAATACACGCTCCATGAATGTTGTCGATCCACAGACGGCTGTGCCGCCAAAATTTGCACGCAAACGTGTTGTCTGGACCTAAGGTTCGAACTTCAAAGCCACTAAAATTTTAAATGTATTATTAACCTAGATTATCAATGTTTTAGCTATAATTGATTTATTTTACAATTGTTTGTGTGTGTGTGTGTGTGTGTGTGTGTGTGTGTGCGGATATGTGTGTGTTGTTGTCTATCTGTGTATGTGTGCTTTATGTAAACTGTGTCTAAAATACGCTCGCTCCGACTGATAATACTAAAAGAAAAACTAACAATAAACTGTATTTGTGGGCCAACAGGAAATGGGTTATTCAATTTAAGTGTAAAATTTATGACTAGTTACCACAACCCAAATTAAAACGCTTTATACTATTTAAGGTTTAATTTTTACTAATTAAATATTCAAATTTCGTAAAATGTCAATATCCCATTAACTTTGCTTTTAACCTATTTATTATGTAGCTATGCTCTCTTCAACTTTCCTTTTTAATTTCTCATTGACATATTTTGCGTTACATTTTGAAATTTAATATTTTAGCAATATTCTTAAAACCATTTTGTTTGGTATATTGGTTGTCTCTGTTCAACTTTCTCTTAAATTTCTCTCCGAAATTTCCCATAATTTCGATCGATTTTGAAATTTTAGATTTCAGCGAAGTTCATACAATCAATTTAATTATTATATTGCCATGCTCTCTGTTCAACTTTTCTTTTAAATTTCAATTTTGGTAAATAATAAGAGCTAGAATCCCCAAACTTGACATATAGCTTCCAAAATATAATATTTATATGCATTTGATGTTGGAAGAAGAGGGTTCAGGGTATCCCCTAGTCGGGAGCTCCTGACTAGAACCTCCTACTCCTAGTTCCTTGAATTGTGAAAATGAAGATCTATTAATTTTTTACTAATTTTCATTGCTATTGTTAAATTATTCTTTTTATTATTTCTATGTAGGCTTCTTGAAAAATTTGAAAATTTGCTTAATTGTGGAAGCATAGCACGCATTTCTTTCTGCATAAATATTCTTTTATTAATTCTTTGGCATGTGTGTTAGTCATGTCTTTGTATATAATTTGTGTGTGTTTTATGAAATTAATTTGTAACTTTTATTTTGTTCTCGGTTCATTTTTTAAATTCTATTTGGCGATTATAATAATTATGGGGACATTCTGTGATTTGTAAATGGTTACTGTTGTCTTCTTGAGCATTATGTGTGGTTGCTCTTGTGCTAATTGTATCTTCGCCTAAGAAGTTTTCGTTTAATTGGATTCTGGACAGAGCATCGGCCACATAATTTTATTTTCTTGGGACGTATTTAATTTGGAAATCGAGCTCATTTAGCTTGATTTTCCATCGTTGTAATTTCATGCTAGGTTCTTTCATGTTATTTAACCAGACGAGTGGTCTGTGATCACTAAGGATTTGAAATTGCCGGCCAAGAAGATAATACCTAAAGTATTTATTAGCCCAAACGATTGTTAATTATTCCTTTTCAATCGTTGAATAATTTATCTAATACTCTTTGAGAGTAATGCTTACATAGCATATAGGCTTATGCTCTTGCGAGTAGTTAATGAAAATGGTTTTTCGAAATTAGGGTATATTGAAATTGGGTCGGATGTTATGAATACTTTTAGCTTTTCAAACGCTAATTCGTTGATTTTTGCTTCCCTTTTTTAATTTAAGTGTTAATGGTTCTACTATATTAGCGAAACTTGGTATAAATGTCCTATAGAAAACACATAAATTTAGAAATGATATAATTTCTTTTAGAGTTTTTGGAATTGGAAATTTGACAATTGCTTGTATTTTGTTGGGATTTTGTTATATACCCTCAGTTGTGATGATGTGACACAGAAATTCAGTTTTATTTCTCATGAACTCGCATTTATCCAAGTGTAATTTTAAGTTAACTTCTCTAAGATTCTCAAATATGTTTTGTAGCGACAAAATGTGTTCCTCCAATAGAGTGAAAAAAATTATAATGTCGTCTAAGTAGACTAAACATTCCTTAAAATTAAATCTTCTAAGTGATTGTTCACACAACGTTGTATCGTTGCAGGTGCATTGTTAAGACCAAATGGCATGCTAGTGTACTCGTAAATGGGGTCTTGGATATTGAACCAGGGTACATTTGCATTTGGTGGAAGCCTTTGGCTAAAACAATGGTTTTGAAATATTAACATTTTCCAAGTTTGTCTAACATATCATACATGATCGGGATAGGCTACTGCCGGGAACCGATTTTTCACGCTCATGCGATTAAAGTATCGCGTGCCATTTACCATGGCATGAGACGTGAAAGTGTAAAGGTTTGTCCCATCTACTTTCATTGCGGCGCAGTGGTCATAGATTAGTATTGCGCGGCGAACGTTTGTAATGATAATGCCGTCGTCCACTATGGTGACAGGGTCAAGGTGACTCGGCTTGCGTTTGGCAACGAGCCGTACCTCCTGCATGGTGGCCTTGCGCGCAGCTGCTGCTCTCGGGCCGCTTGCAGAATGTGGCAGTTGCTGTTTGTCAACAATTTTCTACAGCTAAAATCTGGCCATCGCAAAGTTGAAGTACGGAACCATTGTGGGTGACTGGAAATATTCCTGCATTGCTAATTTATTATAGGGAGCTGAATTATGAAAGTTATTACATTGTTCTTATGTTTTACTTTAATATTAGATACTTTCAAAATGTCTGCTGTGGGGGTCCCTGTCAATAAGAATATTCAGTAAATTAGAGTGATCAATTATTGTTGGATTTATTATATTTATTTTTTCTTAGGTTACAGTAAGCAAAAGGGTCCCTATTTCTGTTATCATCATTCTTTTACGTGTGCTTATGGTTTCAAAAAGTTGACCTGTGTCGGCCCGCTTATCTTTTGACGAATTTAGAATTTAGTTTACAGTGTCGGTCAGTTGGTTAATCTTTTCATGTACTGCGTCTGCGTTAATTTTACTTTCTTAAAGTTGTTTGCGTCCGCTACAACCTTAAAGGCTGTTCCCAAGAAGTCGAGGCTTCTTACCTTACGATGGTGCACATCAAGGGCAAGGATAACATGCCCAGTACGTGTCCAGTGTCAACTTCCAGCAATTCCTCATATGGAATGCGGAAATAGTCCCGTTAATTTCATAGTTTCTTGTCATTGTCTCGTAGTCCGTGAGGTTGGTAGTGTGACGTAAGTATCCGTAGCTGTCCCATAGTAAGATGTCTCCGTCCATAATTGGTATGTAGTCCGCGTGCGAGTAGTCTGTCACCCGTGTCGTTGTCATTGACAAGGTTTAAAGTGTGGTGAACGTTATCCTAAAATGATAAAACTACTGTTATGAAAACGGTAATGAAAGAACTGTGTTTTAAATTCAACGGAGAACCACCCGCCCCTCAATGAGGACCGTTGTCCCCAAGTCCGCTCAGCCTTTTTTTCAATGCACAAGGGCGATAACTTGTTGCCTAGTCTGCGGTTCATCTTAACCAGGACCTTTTCATCTACTTCAAAGACTCCGACTCCTTTGGTTAACCCTGGCGTTCTGCTGAATTTAAGCCCTTTCTATCTTGCCTCTAAACTCACGGGTAGATGCCGGCAGAAAGCTAAGCAATATGTCCTTAGGCTTTTTCCCCACCACTGAGTGAATGGAATTGTTATATTCGATAGTGCCCTGCGGGATGAGGTCGACTGTGTCAACTATACCCCTTTGTAGCTTTAAGCACCTAGCTAGCACCTAGCACCCTCCATAAGAGTGCTGTGAACGCGATCTACCTGCCCATTAGACCAGCTATGAAGAGGAGGTGCGTTTACCACGCTGACGCCGTAATTATTTAATAGCAGACACCTGAACGTCTCTGTCTTGAATGCGAGATCATTGTCGCAATATACCTGCTTAGCCGAAGGGAAAATATTCATTAAAACTAGCATGGGCGGTCTCATGTCTTCTATCGTTCGAGATGCTATAGGCTGGACTACCGCAAACTTTGAGAATTTGTCTACGCAAGTCAAAAAGAATTTTTGCTTGTGGAGAAAATGTCGATATGTAACATTTCTCCTGTTTTTGAGGGAAGTGGCGGCTGGCCGAGTTCCTGCTCCTTTGGTTGTCTGACATATTTAGCTTTTGTGCAAATCTTACAGTTAACGACCACCTTTTTAGCCACTTTGGTCATTTTATGAAAATAGTATTCCTTCATGACCTGTTTCACATTCGTCTGAGACGAGCCTATGGGCTCGATTTTGTTCCTTAGTGATGATTTCTCTTCTATCACTGACGTCACACACGTCGGCCACGAAGTTCTTGCAATACCAAAACTTCGTAGTCGGAAAGGCTCTCACCAACTCATGCTGGAAACTGGCCAAGATTGGGAGAGTACAGTGAAACATTTGGTTTAATGACGGTCTTCATTGTTTCTATAAGGGCGTCCCTATCGGTGAAATTTATTGTGTGGCGAGTTTTTTCGCTGAAAAGTATGAAATTCCTTCCATCTGGTTCCGGGAGCAGCTTAGAGGCTTCTCTGTCGAATCGATTGTGTAAGACAGGGACAATTCACTGTCAATTGTAGCCGCGTCAGATTCTGGCTCATTGCGGTTGCCCTGCAAGGCGTTGTAGCGTCAGCTACATGATTCTCTTTGCCAGGCTTATAGAAAAGCTTGACCCCTGTTTCATCAATGCGCGCCTTCCAGCGCTTTATTTTTGCAATGGGATTGCTCTCGGATACCGAGAACCTAAGAGGCTGGTGGTCAGTGAAAATGTTTCTATCTGTAACCCCGATTAGAAAATGTCGTAGTTTGCCTAATGGCTAAACGATGGCAAGCAACACTCGCTCGTTAGTAGCGTAATTTGCCTCACTATCTTTTAAAGACCGGGATATCATTGTTATGGGGCGGCCATTCTGTGATATAACTACGCCAATGCCGTAGGCTGAGGCGTCTGTAGTCAAGTCGAATGGTTATTTACAGTCCGGGTACATCAGTATGACGTCTTCCAACGCTAATAAGTTCTTAAGTCTCTGGAACGCGTTGCGCTGAGCATCGTTGAATTGTATAAGGACCTTTCTAGACCTGTACTTGCTAATGGATCCGTTTTCTCCTTTTAGGATGTCAGAGATGGGTTTCGCTATTGCTGCAAAATCTTTGATAAAACAGCGGTAATAGCTTGCCAATCCCAAAAAGGATCTTACTTCAAACACCGTAGTCGGCTCAGGGTATTCCCTAATGGGTTTTACCTTATCTGGATCTGATTTTGAACTCTATTTAGTCACTATATGACCGAGATACTCGACGCTTTCTTTAAAAACAGTGACGCATGTTTGCGTTTAAAAGGCTACCAAATACCCAGTCGACATGCCTGACATGGTCCGACTCGTTTTCCGAAAACACGATGACGTCGTCTACATAAACATAGCAAGATTTTCCAATTTGCTCCCGCAGAACGTCGTCTATGGTCCTCTAAAAACGGCTCGCTGCATTCTTCAAACCAAAGGGAAGTCGACAAAACTCGTGCTTTCCTCCATTGATCGAAAAGGCCGTCTCCTCACGGTCTTGTTCTGCCAGAGTAATCTGGTGATAACCTGATTTCAGGTCAAGCGTTTTGAACAATTTGGCTTTACCCAGATTAGCCAGTATCATTGCGATACTTGGCATTGAGTATTGGGTATATCACCTGTAGTGCCTCGACCTCTTTGTTCTTTGTGTGGTTTACGTTCGCACTTTTATGGTACTGCAACCTTTTTGTAGGCATAAAACCGCTCCCACCAGCTTTAGCAGGTCGAGCACTATAATTCCATCAAAAGTGGATAAGGAGTCTAGTAGGAAAAAATAAGTGTCGCACCCAAGCATGGACAACTTGCACTTTTCAGCGATGTTGTTGAACCCATGGATAGAATGGACAACGAAAGGGGGACTCGACAGGGACGACGCTTTTAAGGCGTTTGTGCCTGATGTAGTTATTTGCCGCACCCGTGTCAATTAAAAATTTCATATCTATCCCTGCTATTCTCCGTCGAATGACATTCACCTAAAAAATCGGCGCTATCGCTATCATAAACTGGGCTATGTTTGTCTTGTTGTTCGTCTGATGCCTCATGTGCCGTGTCGGCATACCCTGCACTCTCAGCCTCGCTTGCCTGGATGTGGTCTGCCCTTTGCCCCCTTTGGCCCGTCGCTCAGTCTGATCAATACCTTGAGAATTGCATTTTCTCTTGTTGCTGTTGTTGCTGGCGCCCTTGTGGGCGCTGCTCTAGACCAACTCGCTCTTCTTGTCCCCTAGCAAAGCCTGTCGCGAAGGCATATCTCTCGTGATTAGCCTCGACCTCCTGGGCTATCGCTAGTGCCGTCAGCAGATCCGAAGGGTGAGCCGAAAACCACACATCGGTTAGACTATGTTTTAGTCCAGAGATGAATACGCGAAGTGCGTCACCCCTGAATATTTCACACATGCCCGCCGCCAAATTGCTGTTATACGTCAAATGGGCTTAGTTCGTAAGTAACGTGAGTTTTTTCCTAACCCCGTCGGAGTACTGTAGAATGGACATGCCGCCCTGCCTACACGTACCCATTTCTTGTTCAATCACATAGATAGGCAGCTTGTCACTATAAGTAAAGTCCATCCTCGCTATGATGGCCTCAAAATTTAACCGCGAGGTGAGAGGTGAGAACCGTGTCTGCCGGGCCTCTCACTTTACGATTACGGTGGCTTGGTAGTTTCGAGAACTTCCGTTTTATTTTTTTTTAATTTTATAGGCGGCATGCGCGGCCTACCACCAGGACACGTAAGTGTCTTCAGTCCCATGGAACTTAGTAAGACATTTTACCGCGTCGAGCAGCTCGTTACATTGCACCCCTTCCATGATTTCCACTTCCTTATAAACCTTCACTTTAGGCACTGAAAGTTGTGTGTTTCTTAACTTGTTTGACACCTGCGCAATCGGTTGCTTAAGCTCCTGCCTTAGCGCCGCTCCCCTATTTACGAATTCTTGCGCTTGTGCTGCGAGCGCGCTCTGCACACAAATTAGGTTTAATGAAACTGGTGCCGTTTATCAATGCGTTATTTATTATATATTTCTTTATATTTTTTTATTACTGAACCCATTAAGAATGGGTATAAGGGTATATTGTATTTGTGCAAATTCCGAATGTATGTAACAGGCAGAAGGAAGCATCTCCGTTCTCATAAAGTATATATATTCTTGATCAGCATCAATAGCCAAGTCGATCTAGCCATGTCCGTCTGTCTGTCCGTCCGTCCGTGAAATTTTAGATGTAGATGCTCTTAGTTCCCGCGCAGATCGAGTTTGTTTCCGATAATCGGTAACTTACTTCGTTTCCAGGCAATCGATAAGAATCGATATCGACACCCTGTTTTTTTGAGCAAATTGGGTAAATAATAATAGCTAGAGCCACCAAACATGTTGTTTCTAGAATATTATAGATACCACCAGCGACCACCCCAGAGCTATAAATCAAGTTAATAAGCCAAAGTTTATTGCCAACTAATTTAAACCACAAAATAAATGCAATTGACTTTTTCAGAATACTCAAATATGGTACAAGATATACTGTAGAAAATTTCATAAAAATCGGTTAAGAAAAAACCAAAGTTATATGCAACTGCGCAATTGAAAGGGGTAGCAGCTTTAAGAATTTCTGTATACATGTACGCACACCCATTCATGCGCGTCTGCTTCGCATTCTAACTGCATGGTAATTGCGACTTTTTTCTTTAATGCTATTTTAGTTCCTTTTTTTATCATAAGTTCTTAATTACTGGTGTGGCTGCTGAGTAGAGGCATAGCAAGTGGCGGGGTCTGTCGCGAGTTCGAGCCCCACCGGGGAAAGAATTTTTTGTTTTTCCTGGTGTGGCTGTTGAGTAGAGTCGACAGCAAGTACTGCTGTCAGTTGCCAATTCGAACTCTGCCAAGGAAACTTTTTTTTATTAATTTATTTGGTGTTGGAATAAGAGGGTTCAGGATATCGTCTAGTCGGGAGCTCCCGACTAGAACCACTTACTTGTTTCTTCTAAAAACTCTGTTATATGATATGTTTCATGCAGCGAACTAGCGCATCGGCTTGAAACTATATCTCACGTCACAAGTCGCTTTAATGATTCTGTTGAGACTATGGTTATTGTCTTTAGAATTAGTTTGTTTTCTATTTTGTACATGATAACTCTGATTCGTGTTGGAATACCCACTTGAACTGGGTTAGCATTTTGCTGATAGTTTCCCATGTTCCTACGATTGTTATTTTGATTACTCTGAAAGTTATTAGTTTAAGGTCTATCAGTTACGCCATTTTCGTATAATCCTTCTCTTTGCGCTACTTTTTTAAGTTTCTGTGTCGACGTATCTGGCTAACATCACGAAAAGCCTATCGGGTAATTTTTTTGTAATTACATCTTTAATTGTGTTATTTAGGGCATTTATATAAAGTGTCATACTGTTGGGTATATTTCCTAAGGCTAACTTATTTAATATAACATTTAATTTATTTTCAAGATCCTCGATGTACTTATGGACGTTTCCCTGGTAATTCGTGTTGTATAGGGGTTGAAAGAGTTCTTCAAATGGTGTTTGCACTTTGTATTCTTCAATCAGTGCGTTCCACAACTCCTGTCAAGTGCTTGCTGCTGTCCTTTGTAAAAGTCTCTGAGCCTCCCCAACGACTTGCAATTCGATGGCTGCGTATAAGATGCTGTATTGTCTGACATCTGCGGTTCGATAAAGATGTGGGATGTAATCGATCCTTTTAATAAAAGCGTTGAGATTTTCTGTTGATTCTTCAAAACTTTGCACCTGTCTCGGTTGTGAAAGGGCCTGGTTAATAATAATTCCATCGTCATAATTTTAGTGTAATACACTTTTTGGTGTTTTATGTTTTTTTTTAAATAGTTTTTTCTTTGAGCTTGTGGTTTTTGAACCTTTTAGTTTTTTGATTTTGCACTTTGCTTTTGCACTTTTATTTCACTGTACTTTGTTGTTGTACTTTGTACATTTAATTTAGCTTATAGTTTGTGATTAATTGTTATTATTTTAATATTTTTGTGTGTATGTGTGTCTTATTGAATAGACCCAGTAATAACGTATGGATCAAAAGATATGCAATACTAGTCGTTATTATCTGTAGTAGCTTCATTGTCCGAAGGGTCAATGTTAATAGACTACTAGTGACCCGAAGGTACTTGTGCGGATACGTATTCGAGAAAACGTTTGTTACACACTGACAACAATTTCGTTCGCGATTGTGCTTTGGATCTAGGAATTAATTATCCTCTAGCGATCTTTACTTTTTCCCGACGTATCCTACCGGCTTCGCCAATTAAATTTTACACGTTTAGTTACCTTAAAAAAATACATATCAATTCTTTATTTTGACTAACGGATTCTTCTTATATCGAGTACATTTAGATTTGCCTCCCGAATAGCAACTTCTTTATCTGTCCGTTGCGGTCACTTAGGAAACTTCGCTTTAAGAGCTTGAGTCAAAATTGAGTGAAGTTTGAGCTGCGTCACCAAATATGCGTGGGATAGTAATCAGATGGGAACATTGACAGTGGCGTGATATTTAGGGTGAATTGTTTAATGTCTAACAAAGGGGGACAGTTTGATCTTGATCAAAGTCGATGTTATCACCAGGTTTTTTGTTTTAAATATTAGACATGTTTTACTTCCACCTTTACTTATGCATGTGTGCTAAGTTATGTTAAGGGGTGAGTGCGACAGTGGATATGTCACTACATATAAGTTGAATTTTAATACGTGTTTTATTCAGAAACCAATCTTAGACTTAACATTTGAGAAATTAAAGTGACCCTAGCTAGCTGTTGGCTCGTTGTCAGAGGCAGGGGCGACAAAGCTGTAGCGACAGTTTTTTGGCAGAGTCGGCGGCGACAAAACTACAATAGATGTCGCAATGGTCGATTCGCTTTGTCGGCAATATTTCGATTTGACGAATGTTTATTGAACTTGTTGTTTTAGGATTCTTTGGAAATTAATTATTCGTGTCACAATGTTGAAATGTTGGCATTGCGCTTGTTAACATATATACATATTTATTATCTAACAGCTATTAAATTTCCTTCGTATTTCCCTTAATTTTCTTTGAAATTTCCCTTGATTGCCCAATATTTTGTTGTTTCGAATTTTCCTTTATTTCCATTCAAATTTCCCTTTTTCCTTTTCCTTTCAAACGGAATGCTCAATATTATTATTAATAGCAATGCAGCAGTGCGAAATTCCATTTTGTATTGTTCGATTTAAAATATAAATAAATTATTGCAAGATATAAATGCAGTCATATGATAGATATCTTTGCCCATCACAAACCCATGACGAATGTGTGTAATCAATTTAATTGCTGAAAATGATGAAGGCTTCAATTATTTTGTTTGTTGCTTGCAACCTAACCCAGACATGTAATTTATATGCACTCATTATTGTAATTGTGGATAACTTGGTCAAGAGGAAAAATCCAGAGTATTAAACAAAATGCACACAAATTATGCAGTTTCGTTTCAATTACTTCACCTGAGGCAGCAACATCATCTGCAGTCAAGCTAAAAAGCAACTGACATTAATTAAATCCCTTTATGCGCTGAAGTCAGTACAACAGAGAGTTTATTTTAAGCTGAATGCAAAATATGATCTGCAATCATTTTCAGTTGCAGCACTTGAAATATTCGCAGTCGATTTAATAATAATTATATCAGAGCAAACGAAAGCAGAAAGAAATGCAGTTTTTGGTTGGAAAATATGCCAAATATGGCGGGGAGCCTTTTTGATTAAATTTCTTTCAGTGTTTCGGGGCACAAAATCCAATTTCATTTGCGCTAATGGCTGCCGCTTGCCGCTGTTACTGCTGTAGTTGCCGTTGCTGCTGCAGCTGCTGACGCTTATGCTGTGCAACTTCCGGTTCGCTTCGCTGCTAGCAACAATGCAAAACACACAGCGTAGCAGAAGCGATGAAGGAAAGCAACAACAACAACAACAATTACAACAACAGCTCCACTAAAAGAATGAAGGCAGTGAAAAGTGCATGAGAAAAACGCGATTGTTAAATTGAATTAAAACCAACACGAATGAAAAAACTGCAACGTAATGCAAACATCGCCCGCTGCATTTAGAGCAACTGCAACCAACTGGCGACCAAGCGGAAGGTATGTATATCATGACCAGCAGCGGCAGTAGCACGTCTCTCCCTCTCTCTCTCTCTCTCTCTCTCTCTCTCTCTCTCTATATCGCTCTCTCTCTCTTTTCCTCCTTATCTGTCTATCTCTCTCTAACTGGGCCATCAATTTGGACATCGTGTAAGTGCAGCCATTAAACTCAACCACTTGGTTTAAGTTTCACGAGGTCAGTTTGAGAAACAAACCAAAGAATTTGATAGCTTTGATAGCTGTAAGAAAATATAATAGAGATTAGCCTTTCGTCACAATAAAGCTTAATACAGCCAAGAATTTCTAATCTGTGAGCCTTAGAAATGTTTATATGGTTGATATAAAATATTTCAATATACAACAACATTTTTGGATTGGGCATTCAAAATGTTCGCAATAATCACTTGCTCAAATAGTTTTTCTACTATAAATTTATTAAAAATGGATTTAAGGGGCAAAATCATTGAGTAATAAATGGGTTTGACCGTAAGTCGCAGCATGTAAACTCTGAATGATTAAACTAATCAATTAATTATACACTAATGTTCCATAGTTACATATTTACAAAACGTTTACATTAATTGAATCTTTGCTCAAAGATAATATACTATCATCGAATCTAATGCCTAATAACTGGACCACGAGCCAGCTATTAAATTGTTTATATTAAATATATATGTATATAATATATTATCTATATTTAGTATTTTTAAAGTAACTTTTGTGCTTAATACTTTGTACTCATTTGGGAAGCGTTTCTTTATCTCAATTTCATAATTTTTTCGATCAAAAATTTCAACAATTACTTAACTGATTTTATACAAAATATATAAGGTACTAGCGGGTATAGCCCGGCCGTGCCCGTGGCACGTATTATATAAATGTTCCAAAAAAGCTTTGAAAATGATTTTGAAACTGATCGGACGGTAAGCAAACAACAAAATCGTTGAAACACGTATTCATTAAGTTGTTATCTAGAGCCTTGATAATAATTTTTAAGCATATCGGAAAAAAATAAGGCGTCACCAAAACATTCTTTGAATTGCACTTTTTACCGGGGATGCTTTGATTCTGGGAAAATTTTGAGACACGTCTCAAAAGATTTTTTATATAGATCCTTGAAAATGAATTTAGGCGCGAAACGTGACTCACTCTTTGATCCCCATTTCCACCAAGGAGGGATGGACTTTTCATAAAGTGTGAAACACCCCTCAAATGATTTTGAGCAAAGAACTATGAAAAAAAGTTTTAGGCCAACCAATGGTTAATAAAAAAGTTTCATACCAACTTTTTTGCATACTTGCGGGTGGAATTTCCCTACTACAGTGAAACCATTTACTTCCTAGCTCTTACGGTTTTGGCTGTGCGTTGATCACTAATCAGTCAGTCAAACAGTCAGGAAAAAAATGTTTATATAGTGATTAAGGCCTTTTAAATGGTTTGATTTTAAAGTGAATACCCTAAAATTCCATATTGACGAAATGTTTCTCACCGCTTTAAATAATTCATTAGCTTGTTCTTTTGAAAAGGTTGTTGGCGTCGAGCCCGATTTTTTACCCGATAAAAGGTGTTTAAGCCTTTTTCTACCCTAACCCATTAAAAATGGGTAAATATGGAATAATATTTTTGTGCAAATGTATGTAAGAGGCAAAAGGAAGTATCTCCAACCCCATAAAGTGTATATATTCTTGTTCAGCATCAATAGCCGAGTCGACCTAGCCATGTCCGTCTGTCTGTCAGTATGTATGAACGTAAAGATATCAGATCCTTTAAGAGCTAGAGAAACTTGAAATTTTAGCTGTAGGTCCTCCTAGTGCCTGCGCAGATCGAGTTTGTTTCCGATCATCGATAACTTACTCCGTTTCCAAGCAATCGATAAAATTCGATATCGACATCTTGTTAGTTGAGAAAATTGGGTAAATATTAAGAGTCACGCTAGAGTCACTTGATATGTTGCTTGTAGAATATTATATATATATTTACATAAGCCAATGTTAGAAAAACAGGCGTGATTGTGCACGATGCAACTTCAGTAAAAACTAAACTTCTAAAATATTGCCAACGCTTAGCAAACCTCGGCTGAGGGCTCAAGATCATGAGCTCGCTCTTTTTAAGCAATGCTCTCATTCTCTTAATGAGTTTCTAAAATATTCTAAGAGCCTGAATTTGAGCTGCGTTGGCAAATTGGGAATAACGATTGTGGCGGATATTTATGTCTAATCGTTTTCGATTTTATGATCGGTCCCACGCCAGAATTGTTATTTTTACCAAGAACTCATGATTTTGGGACTCTAGGGTTTATTGTTACAAATTGGGGTGTATCATGTTACAAATGTGGTGCGCTTAGTTCCTAGGGCCTATGTGTGAAGGGTTGGCATTGGGTGCTGTGGGCATATGTCATATATGGTGTATTAGGATACATGAGTGTATGTGTACTTATATATATATATATAAAATAATAAATTGAAATATATTTTTTTATAGTAACTTAAGGTGTAAAACTTAATTATACTTATATACTATACTTATATATACACTAACGGCTACTTTTGTTGAGTACATTCAGATTTGCTTCGCGAATATGAACTAATTTATCTAACTGTTGCGGTCGCTTAGAAAACTTCGCTTTGAGAGAGCTTGAGTCAAAATTGAGCGAAGTTTGAGATGCGTCAGCAATTATGCGTGAGATAGTGATCTGATGGGAACATTGACAGTGGCGTGATATTTAGGGTGAATTGTATATGTCTACCAAGGGGGACAGTTTGATCTTGACCAATGTCGATGTTATCCACCAGGCTCTTTGTTTACAATATTATAAATGTTTATACTTGTGCTTATGCTTATGTGGTAAGTTATGTTAAAGGGTGGAGGCGACTATGGATATATCACTCCCCCAACCATTAGAAAAGTGCCTGTCCTCAGGTGTTTAAGTTTGGGTATAGTGTAACATTTTCTTCTCTTACAATTGGTGTATCTCCTATTATTGTAGGTGTTTCTTCTACTTTGGGTTTTTTATATTTTATAATTAATTTCTTAGGTATGCTTTTGAACTCATATGTCAAATACAGTGTTAAACTTATTAATATGATTACAAATATGGTTATTGTAATTATCTGGAATACATTGTTAAATTTTGTGTGTTCATTTATAATTTGTTTCGTTTGTACAAACGAAAGTGGTTCTAATTTTATAACATTGCTTACGTAAATGCTTTGAGTATAATCTAACATATTGTTTGAAATTGAAATTTCATTAATTTGCAGTAAACAATTAAAGATTTTTATTATATTGTTTCCTTCTATTGTTATTTCGTTATTTATACACTTATGATTTAATAGTTTTTGGTAAATTCCAAGTTAAAATTATATTTGGTTCTACGTAGTTGATTTGAAAATTTTGCAAAATTTTAGTATAACTACATTCTGATGTTATTCGGTTGAAAATTCCTGTCAAACATTCATTATTAATTCATTCATTATTAATTAATTTTTTTTGTTTCTTTGCTATAAACTTTTTTGTCTTGGGTAAAATATTTTTTATGAGCTATTTCTGTCAAAATGTTATTATCATCCGGGTATGGAATTATTTCGAATACCGGGCTTTTTATTATTTCTCGAGGAATATGGGATTTTATCAGTATTTCGTTTGTATCTGATTTAAACCAAGTGGAAGTTTTTGTATTCAACAATTTCTCTGAATTAACATGCATCAAATATTAATGTTTTAGTAATTTCGGTTTAAAAATGACTAATCTTGTGAGCTGCATTCCCATCTCAATGTCTTCTATATATTCTGTAAAGTGTTGTAAGTTAAATATAAGGATATCAAATTTCTTTCCTTTTGTTTCTCTTGATCTAGTTCGTTCATGATTTCTATTCCTTTGTTTACAGCTTCTGTTATGTGATTTAATTCGTTAACCTGAACGCTGTTTTCTGCTAAGTTGCTTATTTTTTGTTCAATTTCTGTTTTGTCTTCTTGATCTAATGTTCCAAATAAGTATTTATATACTCTGCCTACTATGTTAACTAAACCTCTTTTGCAGCGTTTGGCTACTTTTAAGCCGTTTAATTGTTTTCTCTGTTTAATTGCTCTACTAGGTATTCGATTGTATTAGGTTATTAAATTCTCTACTTTGTTCAATTAAGTTGTTAAAAGTTTCTTCGGTTTTTGTTATATTAACCGTTAAACAGTGGAATTCGAAATCTGTCGGAATGTCTATGGTTCCTGTTTTAAATATGAGATAGCCGTTATGGGCTTTGATAGGATTAATTTGAATGCTTTGTGCATTTATATGGTATACAGTTATTGATAGTAATATTATAATAATTAGTTTAAGCTGGTGCTTGTATGTTTTGATCGCTGTCTGTTGTTGACCTGTAATTGTTATATTTGCTTTGATTAGTCTTCTTTTTCTTTTTGAATTTGGTTTTGTAATGTGTTATTTTCCTGCCTCTGTTTGTTTCCTCAAAATGTTTGTCGTCGATTTGTCTTAGTTCTCCTGTTTTCTTGAACGGGGTTGTCGTCTTTGATTTAACTAATGGTGAATGTTTGTATCTAGTGTCAATTTCATAATTTGTTCGTTTTTTATTGAGGTTATTTATTAGTTTTTCTTTATTAGCTTGAGTGTCATACTCTGGTGTACCTGCGTATATTAATATGTCCGCTGGTGTTCTGTTAGTCGTTTTGTGCTTTGTTATATGATTGTACGTGTAGAGTATAGTTTCAAATTTTGTTAGTTTATTTTCGACGTCTGAGTCGCTGTTAATGATTCTTAATTTTTCGTTAACTGTCTTATGAAATCGTTCTTCGTCGGATATGCCATTTTTACTAGTGGTTATATTAATATTTACTGCTTCTGATTTTAGCCATAATTGTAAAGTTGTGCACATAAAAGCTGAGTCTTTGTCTGCTTTTATTTCGATGGGTTTACCCATTTGGTTGAACACTTGTAATATAGCTCGTTTGGTTTCTAACCAGTCTCTACTTTGCAATAGAAATAATTAATGATGCAAATTTTGAATAGATATCAATGCAAGATAAAAATTGTTTATCTCCTACTATGTAAAAATCCATTACATATTTTTCTCGGATATTAGCAATTTCCGGAGTTATTTCGAAAGTTAATTTTGTATTCCTTCGTTCTGTTTTTGCGATGTTGCAAATCTCACATTCATTTATTAAATTTTGAATTAAATTTTGATAATCTGGGAAATAGTGGGTTTCTTTGAACCAATTTATAGTTTTTAAATTCCTGGATGTAATAATTCTTTGTGTTTTTTTTGATATTAGTTCTTTGAATTCTGCGAATGTTTGAAGTTCTATTAATTTTTTACTAGTTTTCATTGCCTTTGTTGAATTATTCGGACTTATTATTTCTAGGTAGGTTTCTTGAAAAATTGGAAAATCTGCTTCGTTGTGGAAGTATAGCACACTTTTCTTTGCGCTTAAGCATTCTTTTATTAATTCGTTGGCATGCGCGTTAGTCATGTCTTTGTATTTTTATGTTTGTTTTATGAAATTAATTTGTATCTTTTATTTCGTTCTCGGTTCCTTTTTCAAATTCTATTTGTCGATTATAACAATTAAGAGGTCTTTCTGTGTTTTGTAAATGGTTACTGGTTGTTCTTCTGCTAATTGTATCTTCGCCTAAGTTTTCGTTTAATTGAATTCTGGACAGAGCATCTGAAACATAATTTTCCATTCGCGAGACGTATTTAATTTGGAAATCAAACTCATTTAGCTTAATTTTCCATCGTTGTAATTTCATGTTAGGCTCTTTCATGTTATTTAACCAGACGAGTGGTCTGTGATCACTAAGGATTTGAAATTGTCGACCAAAGAGATAGGACCTAAAGTATTTAGTGGCCCAAACGATTGCTAATAATTATTTTTCAATCGTTGAATAATTTAACTCATGCTCGTTGAGAGTTCTACTTGCATAGCATATAGGCTTATGCTCTTGCGAAAGGGCGGCCCCTATTGCCATATTACTCGCGTCTGTAGTTAATGAAAGTGGTTTTTCGAAGTTAGGGTATATTAAAATTGGGTCGGATGTTATGAGTACTTTTAGCTTTTCAAACGCTAGTTCGTAGTCTCTGTCTTTTATATTGATTTTTGCTCCCTTTTTTAATTTAAGTGTTAATGGTTTTACTATATTAGCGAAATTTGGTATAAATTTCCTATAGAAACCACATAATCCTAGAAATGATTTAATTTCCTTTAGGGTTTTTGGATTTGGGAATTTGACAATTGCTTCGGATTTGGTTTTATACCATCAGTTGTGATGATGTGACCGAGAAATTCAGTTTCTTTTCTCATAAACTCGCATTTATCCAACTGTAGTTCTAAGTTAGCTTCTCTAAGCTTCTTAAATACTTTTTGTAGCGACAAAATGTGTTCCTCCAATGAAATGGAGAAAATAATAATGTCGTCTAAGTAGACCAGACAATCCTTAAAAATTAAATCTTCTAAGAGATTGTTCATACAACGTTGGAACGTTGCAGGTGCATTCTTAAGCCCAAATGGTATGCGAGTGTACTCGTAATGGCCATGTTTAGTCGAATATGCGGTCTTGGGTATTCAACCAGGATCCATTTGGATTTGGTGGAAGCCCTTGGCTAGATCAATGGTTGTGAAATATTAAAATTTTCCAAGTTTGTCTAATATTTCATCCATGATCGGGATAGGGTGTTTATTATTAATAGTTAATTCATTGAGATTGCGGTAATCTATGACTAACCGGAACTTTTGCTTTCCAGATGCATCGTTTTTCTTTGGAACGATTATTACTGGTGAGCAGTAAGGGAATATGGATTTACGTATGATATTTTGTTTTATCATATCGCTTATTTGTTTATTTACTTCCTCATCGTATATTTGAGGATATTTGTATGGACGCTTGTAAATTGGGTCCTCATGTTTTGTTAGAATTTTGTGTTTAATTGTACTAGTGAAAGTCAAATTGTCACCTTCATGGTACTGAATATCACGAAATTCATGTAAAACTTTTTTAATTTTTTCTTTTTCTTCTGAGTTTAGGTGCTCTAGCCTTAACTTATTGTTTTCTATTAATTCGTTATTAATAGCGAAGTTAAATGGTCTGTCCTCTGTTGAGGGTGGATTAAGGCACTCTTGTGCGGTCCTCTTCGTCATTATATCTAAAACAAAAGTTAGATTCTCCTAAGGTTACGGATCCTTGTGCATTGTTTATTTTTGCTTGACATGCTTCAAGGTATTCTCTCCCAATCAGAACATCATAATGCTCTGAGAAGTCGTGAATATAGAATTTTTGTTTGGTCGGACAAATTTTGCTTGCTCCTAATCGTATACTTTGTTTTAATTCAATAACACCATTTATGGTGTGAACCTTTAATGTTTCGTTGTAAGCTGGAAAATTTAAGCGGTTTGTTTTCATTAGATTTATGGTTGAACCTGTGTCAATGACACATTTTAGAACTTCGTCATTCATAATCAATTTTATGAATGGATTTCTTATGTTTGTTCCGAGGCTTGCTGATGAAAATTTTCGGATGTATCCATTTTCATCTGCCCACTGTTACTATCTCTTTGACGTTTAGTCGGAGGGTTTGGCGCATTCAAGCGTGAATGGGACTGATTTTGATAGTTTAAAGGATTTTGGTATCTACCTTGACTTAATTTCTGTTTGAACTCGTCGTGAGCTTTCTGATTGTCTTCGGACTTATTGTGCTGTTTATTTTGTGCGTGATAACCCTGATTCGTGTTGGAATAACCACTTGAACTGGTGGTTGGGTTAGCATTTTGCTGATAATTTCCCATGTTCTTACGATTGTTATTTTGATTTCCCTGAATATTATTATTTTTAGGTTTTTCAGTAACGCTATTTTCATATAATCCCTCTCTTTGAGCTACTTGCTTTAGTTTTTGTGTCGACGTAATGTCGTATCTGGCTAACATCATGAAAAGCCTATCTGGTAATTTTTTTGTAATAACATCTTTGATTGTGTTATTCATAGCATTTGTATAAAGGGTTGTATTGCTAGGTATATTTTCTAATGCTAACTTATTTAATATAACAAAAGATTTATTTTCGAGATCCTCGATGAAATTACGGACGTTTCCTTGGTAATTCGTTTTGTATAAGCGTCGAAGGAGTTCTTTTAATGGTGTCTGCACTTTGTATTCTTCAATCAATGCGTTTCTCAGCTCCTGCCAAGTGTTGGCTGCTGTCCTTTGTGAAATTCTCTGAGCATCTCCAGTTACTTGCAATTCGATGGCTCCGTATAAGATGCTGTGTTGTCTAACATCTCGGGTTGGATAAAGGTGTAGGATGTAATCGATCCTTTTAATGAAAGCGTTTAGATTTTCCGTTGGTCCGTCAAAGCTTGGCACCTGTCTTAGTTGTGAAAGGGCCTGGTTGAGGTGTTGTTCTGATAATTCCATGGTCATATTAGTGTAATACCCCTTTTTATTTTTTGTTAGATGTTTTTTTTTTTTTTAATATTTTTGAGCTTGTAGTTTTTGAACTTTTTTTTTGTTCTTTGATTTTGCACTTTTATTTCTTTGCACTATCTTTTTTATTTTGATTATAGTTTGTGATGGATTATTGTTTTAATGTTTTTTTTTTTGTTTTGTGTATGTCTTAAAAAGAACCAGTAATAACGTATTGCAGGGATCAAAAGATATGCAAAGCCAGTCGTTATTTACTGTAGTAGCTTTATTGCCCAAAGGGTCAATGTTATTAGACTACTAGTGACCCGAAGGTTCTTGTGCGGATACGTATTCGAGAAAATGTTTGTTACACACCGACAAAAATTTCGGTCGCGATTGTGCGTTAGATCTGGGAATTAATTATCCTTTAGTGATAAATACTTTTTCCCGAAGTATCCTACCGGCTGCGCCAATTAAGTTTTACACGTTAAGTTACTATAAAAAAATATATTTCAATATATTATTCTCACTAACGGCTACTTTTGTTGAGTACATTCAGATTTGCTTCGCGAATATGAACTAATTTATCTAACTGTTGCGGTCGCTTAGCAAACTTCGCATTGAGAGAGCTTGAGTCAAAATTGAGTGAAGTTTGAGATGCGTCAGCAATTATGCGTGGGATAGTGATCTGATGGGAACATTGACAGTGGCGTGATATTTGGGGTGGATTGTTTATGTCTACCTAGGGGGACAGTTTGATCTTGACCAATATCGATGTTATCCACCAGGCTCTTTGTTTACAATATTAGAAATGTTTATACTTGTGCTTATGCTTATGTGGTAAGTTATGTTAAAGGGTGGGTGCGACTATGGATATGTCACTATATATATATATATATATTGTGGGTGAGATACATATGTCACTTCCCCATCCCTAAGAAATTAGCCTGTCCTCAGGCGGACATTTTTGGGTATAACGTTGGATTATTGCTAATTACAATATTATCGGTTACATTTAAGTTGCTGTTGCTTATAATATTTTCATGTGATTGTATATTGATTGGATCTGCTATTTTTGCTTCTTCTTTTTGTTTCTTATATTTGACGATTAATTAATTTCAAAATTTGTTCTTGTTTTTGTATAACTACATTCGGTTATGGTTTGAGTCAAAATTCCTGTTATGCATTATTTGCCCTGTTAGGCTTGTTTGTTTTGTATGAAGTATTTGTCTTGGATGACTTCTACTATAGTATTCATTTTAGATTCTAATTCTTTTAACAAGGATTTCCTTGAAGTTTGCATAGAGTTGGACATCTATAACTTGTTTAGTTGATTTCATCACTTTTGTTAAGTTATTTGGGTTGATTATTTCAACATAAGCTTTTTGGAAAATAATGAAGTCTGCTTTATTATGGAAGTAAATTACACTTTTCTTAGTGCATAGATATTCTTTAATCATTTCTTTAGCGGATTCATTGGTCATTTCCTGATAAGAAATTTTAATTTTTATTTTGTGAAAGTACTGTATTTTACTGTGTTAATATAAGCTTTTATGATATAATAGTTAATAGGTATTTCTGTGATAGAAATATGGGTTTCATTGTCTTCCTTTGCACTGTGTATGGTTGCGGCTATGCTATCTGAAGAATCGCCTTTTCCTCTATTTTAATTCATGATAAAGCGTCTGCTGCATTATTTTCCTTCCGGGGACATATTTGATATGGTAATCAAACTCATTAACATGATTTTCCACCTTTGTAGCTTCATATTTGGTTCTTTCATGTTATTTAACCAAACTAGGGGCTTGTGATCGCTAAGGATCTGGAATTTTCTACCGAACAGATAGGACCTGAAGTATTTGGTGGCCCAGACAATAGCTAAAAGTTCTCTTTCTATTGCCGAATAATTAATTTCGTGTTCATTTAGTGTTCTGCCTGCGTAGCAGATTGGCTTATGCTCCTGTGATAATACTGCTCCTATATCAATATTTCTGGCATCTGTAGTTAGTAAGAATTGTTTCTCGAAATAAGTATGTAAGTAAGTAATTTTAATGTATATGGTTTATCTTTTATGTTTATGACTACACTTTTTTTTAGTTTTGCCGTCATTGGTTTTGCTATTTTCGCAAAATTTGGGATGAACTTTCGGTAAAATCCGCAAAGTCCTAAACATGATTTGAGTCCCTTAGTTGTTTTAGGTATTGACAAGTTTTTGTCGTAATACCCGATTCTGCAGTACCTGTATGCGCTTATAATTTAATTTAGCTTCAATCCCCCAAATCTGCACTCCATAGAGCCATATCGGCAAAATACAGTGCACGTATACAGCTCTTTTGCATCTCAGCGGCAATGTGCTCCTTTTATTGTTGAGCCACCGCAGTTGTTGCAGTCTGTGGCGACATTTTTTTACCGTAGCTTTGAGGTGTGGCCCAAAGGTAAGGCGCTTGTCTAAGGTGATGCCGAGATACTTAGCTTGTGGCGGCTGCTCCAGGGTAACTCCTTCAAGCTGAATTGGAGGGATATGCATCTGCATTTTGAGGGTGAAGCATGGGTTAATAGTTTTTGACGGGTTAACCTTCAAACTCCACTGTTTGCACCAAGCTGCGAGAGTATCCAGATACCCCTAAAGTCCATTGCTAGCTTCTACGCAACTTTTGGAGTTATAAATAACTGCAATGTCATATGACGGAATAATAGCCTTAGAGGGATCGTCCATATGTTGAGAGGTAGGGCTGGGTATTATTTTGCATGGTAAATGTATATTCATTTATCCGTATGGTTGTATCTTTGTAGTCTATTAGGGCTTGAGTACTCTCTAAAAAGTCTCTACCTAATATCACGTCATAATTTTGTGAAAAATGATGTAAATAAAAAATCTGATTGGTGGGCCAAAGTTTGCTGGGCTTCAGCGTAATACTTTTATTTAGTACTATTGTACTATTAATTGTTTGAACTTTCAATTGGTAAGTTCTTATGGGGAAGTTTAGGAAATTTTCTTTCATTAAGTTAATAGACGACCCCGTGTCTATAACACATTTTAGGATTTTATTATTCATGGTTATTTTGATAAATGGGTTGGACGTGTCAATTTTCATGTGACCACTACAGCTTTCGGTTACCTTTTTATTGGCGGATTGGAGCGGATGAATGTTTTTGGTGATTTTGTTAATTAAGTGGGTTTTGTGCCCTGCCTTTGTTTAGATTTTGACTAAACTCTAAGTTTATCTGTGGACTACAGTCAACTTGGGGTTTTGGTTTTTGTATAGTGTTACTATAGTTTTGTTGTTTTGTTGATTGATTATAATTTGGAGTTACCTTGATTTTTCTTGGAAGTAGCTGGATTGGTTTGAATGTTTGGGTTCTTATTTCTATCGGACAATACTAAATCATAGACGCCTTCTCTTTGAGCTACCTGTTTTAATTTTGAAACTGTCGTTATATCATGACGAGCTAATGTCATGAATAAACTATCGGGCAACTTCCTCATAATAACGTCCTTAACTGTATTCTTTAATGCATTTGTATACAACATGGTATTCATCTGATTGTCTTCTAGTACTAACTTTTTGGATATGACAAATGACTTATATTCTAGTTCTTCTACAATCTTAGTATTGGCATAAGGTGCTGTGGACATATGTTATATATGCTGTATTAGGATACATGAGTGTACGTGTACTTATAGTATATATTGTGGGTGTGGTACATATGTCACTATATATCAAGTAAATAAAATGAAAGATTTTATACCTATCGCCACCTCCCCGCTACCAAGCAACTTATATTGCCCACCAATTTGAGCCACAATTAATGCACTTGACATTTTGAGATTACACAAAGTTTTTCTATGGTACAATAAAATATACATATTGTAGAAAATTTCATTAAGATCGATTAAGAAAAAACCAAAGTTAAGTTTTACTGCGCAATTGGATGGGGCGCAAATTCCAAGAATTTCTGTATACATGTACACGCACAAATTCATGCGCGTCTGCTTCGAATTACATATGTACATATACCAGCTGCATTGCAATTTCGATTTTTTTCTGTGCTATTGGTTTTTTTCTCAATAATACTTGATTATTGGTGTGGCAATTGAGTCGAGGCATAGCAAGTGTTGTGTTGCGACAGATGCAAGTTCGAGCCGTGCCGGGGAAACAATTTTTACGGTCAGTTGCGAGTTCGAAGCCTGCCAAGGGAACTTTTTTCTCCAATTTATATTTATTTCTTCAAACGAGCGCGTTGCGCAAGCTGCATTTGGTGTTGGAATAAGAGAGTTCAGGGTATTCCCTAGTCGGGAGCTCTCGACTTGAACCTCTTGATTGTTATTATCATTATAATTTATGCTTATTATTATAATTGGTTTTATTTCTGTTTATATAATTTTTATATTATTTAAATAATATTATTAATATCGTTTGAACTATAATTTTAATTATAGGAAGTTAAGTAAATTGTCAGACAACCAAACAAGTTGTTATACCCTTTGACCGAGTACATGAATATCCTACAATAAATATTAAATTTTCCATGCGGCAGTTTGTTGCTCACTTCCTGGTTGCGTCGAACATTTTATGGAATGCAGACCATTCAGAGTCTTCTGTATACGTAATTTAAATAAAACTCAAAAAAAACTGTAGCCATACATGTACGTATGGAATTTCAGTACCACACAGCGAAAGCTGTCTTTATATTATACAAACAAAAGAAGGGTGGGGTTGGGATAAAAAAGTAACATATTATTTTAAGAATTAATGCCATAAATTTAATTTCATGACGGAGCATAAATGTGCGAAAAATAACATTCCTTGCAATAGTACTATACATTTTTTATTATATCATTTAAATTGGAATTTGCAAAGCTTTAGTTGCAGCAACTGCTCGTTTGGCCCTCGCATTAGACGTTTAATTTTTACTTGAGCAACTTTTGCGTCTTGCTCGCAATTCGCAGTCGCATTACGCAAAAGTCTCTCATTCAAACAGGTGCGGAATACGACCTGGCCAAAAGCTATTCTACGGGTTGTGAGTTAAACAAGATTAACGATGCTGCCGGATGCGTTGACGGCAGCAAAGAAGAAGAACCAGTCACTGCTAGTGGCAATAACAGCGGCAAGAGGGCAAGAAGCCTTGTCAGCTGGCGGTGGTGCCGTCGGCTACGCCCACGGTGCGCGTTTTATTCGAGTGACATTCACGTCAACAATTCAACAAACAATTGGCAAATGTGGCCATAAAACCCATGACAGTTGCCGTTGCCGCCGTTATTGTTATACCCTGTACCCATTGAGAATTTTGGGTAAGAAAGAGCATAATGCAGTCTGATATTATAAAGTATATTAAATGTTTTTTTGGTTATATCACTTAGTCTGTTTTATTCAAAATAATCGAAAAATATCTCATGGTTCGATAAATATCTATTAAATATAGATTGATCCGCTGTTTTTAATATATCACGCTGATTGTTCCATCTTATTGCTGATACAATAATCGAAATAAGAAAGGAGATAAAAGAGCTGTGGCCTTCAGTATTTCTTACTCATTGCAAAAGTTTGTAATGGTAAATTAACCATAACAGATTATCAATATTCGAAGAATGTGTGAACTAAATTGTTAGCTAGTAGTCTTAAAATTTGCAATAATTGAAAGTTCCCACTTAAATCGATGAAAATCGATTTTGAAAAGTCCAATTAAAATAATAGAGTACTGGTTGCGTTGAATGCTAAATGCTTTAAGACATTCGGATCTAATTTGTTAGCCACTGGTACTTCTATAATTCGCAGTAATCGAAAGCTCTTTCGTAAATCGATTAATATAGATTTTGCCAAAGCTGTTTGACAATGCATTTTAAATGTGAAATGTCAGTTTAAACTAAATTGCTTGGGTTGGGATTGCCAAAATTTGAAAATTATTAATTTTTAACGAATCGATTCCAATTAAATTTTTATTGAATTTTGCACCAAATATAAAAGAAGAATTTTAAGGGCATATCTCTAATACTAAAATATTATTTAATTCAGCACTGTACTGAATATCTGCTAGTCGAGCAGCCCCAAGTAGAACATTTGGTTGCTGCTGTCGCCTGCCTTTTTGCCTACCACTCAGCGTCTGTTGCTGTCTCTCTGTTTATGGGCGTGTGTGCGTGTGCCTGCTGCCTGTTTTCTGTTGCTTACCAATGCACAAAGCGGAAACGGATACGGATGCGGAAATACATGTATGCGTGCAGTTGCAACTGGCTGTTGTTGCTGGCGCTGCCGCGGCTGCATTTGCTTTTGTTGCTCCTGTTGCTGCTGGTGCTCCTGCTCCCGCAGACACACAAACAGACAGACAGACGGACTGGCGATGACGTGAACGTCAACGTGACCAACGCTGTCAGCGTCACCGGCTCAGCCATAAGCCAACATGTCGCCAGCAGACTAAGCCCCAGTGCGGCCGAACATTTTGCCCGGCTAAGCCTTCAGTCAATTGCATTCAAATAAACGATTCACCGACTACCAAATGCCGAAGCCCTGCGCTAGCACTTCCAAAAGGGACTGGCGAATGACTAGCTGTAGGGCTTAGAAGGAAGTGGTGGAGTAGGAGTAGGGCTTAGTGGCATGTTGAGATACTTGTGCAGTCAGAGTGTGAGAGATAAAGAGAAGGAGTGCGCGAAAGCTTTTGCAGTCAAAAGTGCGCTTTGGCCCATTTACATAGAAATAACCCAACAGCAGCCATCGTTACGGACAAGCAGCAACAGCAGCATCAGCTACAACTCAAGGAAACTCGCTTGCAAAGTTCAAATTGGCAGGGAAAGCGGTTCGCTAGCAGCGTATTCATGTAGCACTTGATGCTTAGCTGGAGAGAGGGAGTTGCAGAGCGGCGTTTAAAAACTTTAAACAACGTTTACATTATCTGCCACGCCGTCCGACCACCCACTTCAGCATTCAATCCCTGATGGCATTAAAAACTGCGTAAATATGGCAGCAAGCAAAACAAACAACAGCAGCAACAACAACGAGAGGCGCTTTCCTGGCGCCGCTTTAAGCTCGAATTGTTGTTGTTCCGTTTACATGTGTGTAAAAACTCGTGTGTGTGCGTGTGTGTGTAATACAGTTTCAGCTTCATAACTAAAAAACCATATAACAAAATTGTGTACACACACACACAATACAGTCAAACATCCACATACACACCCATTCAAGCACCCACTCCCCGCCATATGGTAACGGATATGAGAATAATAAGCAGGCTGCAGCCCATCATGTGTGTACACATATACATATATATTTTTTTTTGGTGAGGTACAGTGAAGATTAGCTTAATGGAAATCTGCTTGAGCGCAATGCAGAAAATGCATAAGCTAAAGTAAGCATTTCCCTCGACCACTTAATTTGCAAGTGTTTTTTCTAGTGAAACAAAAAGTATTCTATTAACCATATTTTGCCGGAAATAGTTTAAACACAAAGTTAAGTACAAGGTATTTGTTTCAAATTAATTTTAATTAAAGCTTATGTATTTAAGCTGCGGAACTCAACTGACATTAGTTTACGGTTAGCTTGAAAAATGTATAGTTAAAAGTTGGCAGAAAAATAGATTTTAGTTGGGTTGAGTTGGGGCTATACGCAGTAGACTAACTTGCTGATGTTACCTAGATCTTTAATCACATTCACCATTTTTAACAAAACAGTTCTCAAAAATCGAGTTTCTCAGATTAAAATGAATATCCCAAAACATGTATGTTTAATTTACTTTTAATTTTCGGCAGATTGTGAAGCTTCAGCTAAAATATCTGTGTTAACTCTCTCGCATTGCACTCTTACACGGCGGGTTAACCGCACCCTGGTTTTGGTTTGAGTTTAGTAGAATTAATTGTCGGTTAGTCTGACCTCATCGAGAGCGAGTTGTATGTGGTAGAATAAATTAATCTCTTTTCCACGTACAATTGATTGAGATTACTTTGGTTTATGCTTACCGAAGCTTCAAGCGAACTGTCTGAAAGATAGTATATGTGACTTTTACTGAAGATTTTATATAAAACGCAATTCATTTTTTATTTTGAGTAACAATTTCAATTAAAGCCTTGTTTATGCGAAGCTAAAATAGTTATGTAAAAGAAAAGTATTTTTTGTTTAACTTTATACAACCTTCTTTTAAAGCTGTCATAAAATAAATCAAAACTTTCTTAAAACTGGCATTTATAAAAGCGTTTACGTAATTTTTTAGCAAACAAAATATAAAAGTTTTATAACAATTAAAAAATAATTTCTGCTCATAATTTATAGCCGGATACAAAACATAGTGTATAGGTGCTTATCTACATAAATGAATTATCATATTGAAAAAATATTTATTTAATGCTCCTATAAATCGAAGCTTTCTTTTTATATTCATTATCAATGAGTATGTAAAGAAATTAGGTTTAATTTAATATAACTTTAAGTTGAAGCTCTAATGGCAAGAATCTTTAAGAACTTAAAGCGTTTAAACATTAATTATGTTGTCTCTACCATACACATATTACTATTTAATTATTATAAAATGTTAAAGCTTCTTTTTGTTTCTTTAAATTCTGGGTAAATACTCATAAAATTAAATTAAATTAAATCTGTTTGCACTTGCAAACACTCGTTTAGTTGTGCTGCGTATTTACATTTGGTTATTTGATTTCATTTTTATATACACAAACGACTCGCTGCTGTTGCTGCCGGTTACAAGGGCTCAGCCTGCGGGGTCTTTGGGGCACTTTCGTGTCGGATGATTTTCACACCATGCTGGGTGCCCTGCTCAGTCCTCTCTTAGTTCTCTCTCTCCCTCCCGCTCCTATCCACCGGCTTGATGGCGTTGAGTTGCTGCCGAAGTGTGACCGCAATGCAATTGACGGTGCATAATTGTTGAGGTGTTGGCTGAGATGTTTTTGGTGGTGTTTTCAGGGCGGCCTGTCAGGTTCCTTAGTTTCAGGGATTACGGCTGAGCATGTTTAAGAGAACAACAATTGATACTGCCATGAGTCCTGAGTATCCTGTGTCCTCTACGCATCTGAGCTGTTGTTGCCATTAACATAGCTGCAGCACAGCAGAGAAGTTGCTCAATAAGTCCTGGCTTATTGTTGCCCATTTGATTCCATCCAAGGCTATGCGCACTGTTTACTGCTGTTTATACTCGGTTTATACTCGTTCTATACCTGTTTATGGCACTTTGTCGAAAAGTTTTCGCAAAAAATTAGAATTCATTTGCAGCGGCACAAAACACTCATAACTATGAGCACTCACACAACTACTCATACACATGCTCTGAGCTTGAGTGTGAGTACATAAAACTGCCCAACAACAGTTACAACCGCAAATACGGCAACAAAAATAGTAAAAGCATTTAAGCTGCATGTGAATGACTGCTAGCTACTCTATTTAATTGCTTGAAACTACTAAACTGGTGGTAATGCAATAGTTGATATTATTACTTGTTGAAATACATAGTTGAACACAGATATATCCCATGAATGGAATTAGGCATATAAAATCCTCCCACATAAATTTGTTATGGCTTTTCTTTAATTTGAGCCAATTTTCCAAAAAAAATTTCCTGACTATATTTTTAATGTTTTGGAAGTGTTTTCTTTTTATACATAATATTCTATCTTCAAAGATTTGGGGTATTTCTCTGTGAATATCGATTTTATATGCATTTATATTGACTTTTGGGGATCACGAGATCATCCAAACCTTATTTATTATATGAACGGACCAATAATATCATGACTATGATCAAGATCTTTTTAACAGTATTTATAATATTAACGAATTATTAAGATATTTATAACTACTAGATAATTGATTTTTTGTATTATAATTTTAAATATTAATATAATGATATAATATATCTATGAGTGTATGTGGCGGTAGTCAACATCACTGCTATTGGTCTATTGATAACCAGTCAATAAGTTAATCATTTTGTTTTGCCATCTTCGAAAATGCATATATATATATCAATATATATATATATATATATATATATATATATATATATACCGTATGGTTATAGATACTATCATCGAGAATGTTAATGTATATCAATAAACCCTCAATAATTTCGTGTGTCAATTGTTGATTAATTTTTCGGTTTCAGTCTTTGTTTTGAGTACGAAAACACGTTGTAAAAATTGTGGGAGAAAGAAGGCAGAAGTGGGTGTGGCTCAAGTAATGTTCAGCCAACCCATTGAGAAAACGGTTAGTATTACCAAACCACTAAAGCACACAACCAATACACCCCATACCCTATAACCCAAAGGGTATCAACGACCGCAAACACCAACAATGCGAAACTGTAGCAATTGGCATGGCAAACACATAAACCTCTCATTCGGTTATTTTGCATTCATAAAATGGCACTAATTATACAGTTATACGGCTTATATAGGGCTTTATTTATACTATATGCACAATGAGTGGGCGAGGGTTAGCGGAAGGTTTTTGGCCCATAAAAATATTTGGTCACATTTCCTGCCAGCTATTATTATCTGCAATGTCGGCTGACTTGGCCCCCGGGCCTGCCCGCTCGCTGCTATTTATCCGATCCGTCCCTCTCTCAATCTCTCTGTCTGTCCCGCTTTCATTTGGAATCTCCTCGTAACGGTAATTAACGAGCTCAGCGGAACTAGCGACTTTGAAGCAGCGCTTCTGGAGCGGCGGCGGCTGTGGCTGTGGCGTCAGCTGGCAGCCGAAAACAGACGCAGCTGCAACACCTGCAGGACGTATACGTAACTTTTGTAATTAAAATCAGCGCAGTGCTGCAGCAGCAGCAACAGAGGCAGGGGCAAAAGTGGTGGCAACAGCAGCAGCGACAACAAAAGCAGCCATGCAAAAAAGCTCCAGCTGCAGAAATGGGCGTTCGGTTAGGGGGCGTGGCATTTAAAACAAAAGCCTTGCAAAGGCGCACAATAGTTTTGCGTCTGCGGACTGGGTGTTGTGTGTTTGTGTGTGTGTGTGTGTGTGTGGGGGGGGGGGGGGGGGGGGAGAGTCGGAATGGGCTTAAATGCGGTTTGCGGTTGTGACTGACTCGGCGGACTTAGTTGCGTCTTAGCGTTATTTGTCTGTGCAGCAAAAGCAGCAGCAGCTGCAACGCTCAGAGAAAAAAATATTGCTAAATTTTATAAGAAATATATATAAATTTATATAGTTCTTTGGTTTCGTAACCAAATACTCTTAAGATCGAAGATATTACCCACTGACGCAGATACGAAGGCATACAAGTTGCCAGACCGTGTCTGTTCTTATTATTATTGTCTTTTGTTTCATTGTCAATAATAAATTTATATAAGATAAAAAAGGTTGTCAGTCCGACTCAAAGTTTCTATACAATTTTAAGCTCTCCAGCTCTTAGCGCTTAGTTGGCAAAACATTTGCATTCTACATGATTTGAGTGCACAATAAAGGTGTCTCTTTTTTCGTCGAGTGTATTACTCCTGCTGCTGCTGCATGCGCCCCACTGGGCTGCATTGGGCGCTTGAACAATTTGTTAAAGTGCTACCAAAGGACTTGGTCCGTGCACCTTTTGGCCTGCCAAGTGCGTGCCACAGCGCAAATGGAGCAGTGGCAGCTAAGCTGCTTGCTGCACGTTGATGCTGCATGTTGTTGCTGCTGTTGTTGCAACGTCTTAAGATTCACAGTTAACATCTGCACCCAATGCTGTCAGAATCTGATTATGAAAATGAGCGTCGGACAATAGTTGATTGAAAATTGATTTCGACCAATGCACAGGTAAACAAAAGGGAATAAGCTGATTGCCAATATTGGCCAATGATATTGTACATCTAATATACTCAACTAATCCGCTTTTGGCATCGCATTCTGTTTAAATTATTTGGTCCATAACAGCACAACACAACTCACACACACAATGGAACACGCACTCACAACAAGCACACAGAGCTGAACAATGTGATGTGCCAATAATATAAGTAAGTAGCTTTTATTCTAAGCAATTTCTATCTGTTCAAATACTTAGATATTGGTCAGTACCCATGAAAATTTCATGGGAAGCGTCCCTTGTTTCAATTTTAAATATTTACAGCGATATCATTTATTTTTTTGGGGGAATTATTTTCTTTCGAAATGTTTATTCTTATTTGAGGGTAAATCATTTTATAGAATCAATAAATATTTTTATATATTGCTGCTATAGCAGTACAAGAATTTGGCTTTTCATAATTGTTATAAAATATGTATTATGCTATTCAGACTTATATTTAAATTGGCAAAAAAATAAAACTAAACTATTTAACTGCTTCCATATAGTTATATCTAATGCAAAATTAAGTTGAGTTTTTATCTAAGCTTTTTTTTAACAACTTTTATGACAAGCAGCATTTTAGAAATATTTTTAATGTACTTGTAAAATTACTTGCTGCTTTTTACATATTTAATTGGATTAGCAACTATTTTTTTATAATTACATTCTCACTTTTTCGTGACTGTGAGTAGATAAATGTATATGTACTGAATAATTGCCAACAACTGTTGAGCAACAGGGTGTTGAGAGTCTGGTTGGCCACACAGTATCAGTGGTTGGAATGTGTCAGCCATTGGTATACCATCTACCCATAAAAATTTGCTGAAAAGGGGTATAATGGTTTTGTGTAACAGTTAAAGACAGGCAACAGGAAGCATCTCTAAAGACGTACTTTTTATATATTCTTGTTCAGGATCTGGATTAGTTGATATTTTTCAGTATTTATCCTTTTTGGTATTAGGAACTTCTTAAGTTCACGAAATGTTAGCAAATATCTTTCCCAGTAAATAGTTGTTCCTTTTAGACATACTCTCCCATATTCAAATTACCGATAAATATCGATTTATAGAATTGGTTTTTAAGGCATAACTCGAGAAAAGTAAAAGCGAGTTAAATCAAATTTTGCATGTAGATTCCCTTTAAGTATACAAAGATTAAGAATATTTTACTTTTTGGATAGCTCCCCACATACTCTCCATAAAGCTATAGCCTTGCCCTTTGTAATTGCACATTCCAATATAATATTCCCGTCCCACAATTTTTGAAACGATCGATCTGCAAGAAACAAAGTTAATCAAGTACGCATTTCCTATAAGGGGCCAAAGAAAGAAGCACCACAGTAATGTATACATGTAGCTTGAAGCTCAGTTCAGGGCATCTGCCAGTCGCGAACTGCCGACTAGAATACTTGTGTTATTTTTTTCATCCACTTTTGCATTGCCTACAAGTGACCCGCAAGCTTGTGACCAGGACCTGTGCTGTAGCTCTGGTGTCAGCAGCTTGCTGCCATAGTTAAAAACAAGCTGCGGGCGAACTGAGCACAAAAAAACTGGCCAAGTTTAATTGATAAAGTTTTTGATGATGCCATGACGCCGCATTAAGCCTGCAACCAGGCCAGTTCCAAAGGGACAAACACTTGCCAGCTCGACTGGCAAAAGGTGGTCTGGGCTGGTTGGGTGCTTGAAAAAGAATAACTGTTTGTTCAGCTTTAAGTTAAGGCATTTACGCGTGTCCTGTACTGATTCCCACAGTGCTCGTTAAATCAATCGCATTGAAACTACAACTGCCATGACCAACGGCCGTCCCTTAACCCGCAGCCATTTCCAACCGGACGACGCAATCAATGCAAAACAAAAAAAAAAAAAATCCGAAAGACAGACGCTACAACAAAAGCAACAACAATGTTTACCGTCACTTCATTGAGGACATCAAAATGTATGAGCCTGTGTGTCCTGCGAAATACCCATCGGGCACACACGTGGTGTCAACGACATCAGATCGATCCACTGGCATCCGCTCCATCTCTGGCTCCGGCTACGGCTCCGGCTGTTGCTGCTGGTCACGTTGTGCTCTGTTCAGCTTTGCTTTTATTAAAAACGCTATGCAGAGCACATTACAAGTTAATAATTCCCGTGCCGAGCTGCTCGCGTTTTGCCAAACACACACCAGCACACACTCACTTACGCTTCAATATGGCCGCACAACTGGCAGCTGACAGGCACGAACCGTGAGAGGGGCACGGCCGCAGGCATGGGCATGGTCACGGTCACGCCGATGCCATATGCCGCACATTCGTCGCTGCTGAAATATAAATTTTGTGTTTGCACCGCAAACCCCTCTAATGTCTGCCACAATCGACCCAGTCCCGTAGTTTGTGTCCCAGGACGCAACATGAAACGAATAATTTTTATGATGCTCTGCTACACATTGCACGAACCGAATGAATGGCATTTGTGTTCGAAAATACATTTATTCGAGTGGGGCGTTGCGATATTTAGATTCCAGAGTGGGAGCAGAGAACACTCCGATTTCGGATTTGTGGTACGCGGAGGGGGCAGGGAGGTTGCCCTTTGCTCTGCGGCTACGGCAGTTGACACAAATTGTCAGTTCATCAAAGCCTACCGGGGGTATGTGTAATGTGCCTGGGTCTTCGTTAGTCACCACAGCCACACATAGAGTGTGGATAGAGAGAACGTGGAAATGAGATAATCACACAGAGAAAGTGAGAGGGATAGGGCGAGAGGGAGACTGTGTGCGTGAAGTCGCTTTGTGTAACAAGCTCATATAAATCCTGCACGTTGGCCCATAACCATATTGAGCAGCCTTTTCGGACACATTGTTGTCAGTTGGTTGCCGGCCAAAATGTCATTGTTATTAACTTTATATGGCTTATTACATAAGCAGGCGCAAATCCGTGCCATGCTGACGTGACAAACGTCTCACAGCTCCACAAAGAAAGCAAAACCAATAGCAAAAAAAAAGTTAAACGAAATTTGTACACTAATTAAATCTAATGCCAGTCACAGCCAAACCAGACACACAGCCGCAGGCCAAAAAAATCCATTAAAGCATGAGGAATGCTTAAAAGAATCACAGTATGCACAAAGGATTCTCCTGACCTCTTTGCAGCTTGCTTGATTGCTCTGGCAGCTGAATTTAATGCATTTAACAAAAAATTAAAGTTCAAGTTTTCAATTCCCATATCAAACTTTGCTCAGGCCGAACAAGCCGAAAACTTTGTTGTCAGGATAAGTATATTTGGTCTTAACTTCATGACTTTATTGGATTGGCATTTATATTTTTGACAGCCCTTAATCTATTGTTCGATATGATTGAGTGTGGATCATATTCAATGTTTTTCTTATGTTTGCTTACTTTAATCTTAATTTTTTTTATTTGATGCTACATTTTTTCTTATATTAATTGTTATCATAGTCATTGCCAAATGTCCTACAGTTAGGCTCTTATAGTACATGAAATCTTGGTAATTTCACCCAATTTTACCCAAAACTGAATCTATAAAATAAAGTTTATTTTAACGTTTAAAAAGTTCCAAAAATGTCCTTATTTGCCTTCCCTATTAATATTTTTTAACTGATAAATATGTTCTAAAATTGAAAATCTATAAGTTTTGAGTTGAAATTTTTGATGAATTGTAAACAACAAAGCTGTTGGAATACCCAAAGATTTCTTTTGCACCGACAGCTTAGGCTTAAATCGCTTTCGGCTAAAATCGATTTGCGCACAGCTTACGTTTAGGCCTACATTTGGCCAGGAGCTTGGCACCGAATATAATCAATTGACAAAAGTTATTAAAAGTTTAAGCGAATCGTATAAAAGTTTTTGTTGTGTGTGCCAGAAATCACAGCAAAGAGCTTACACCCCCTCCCATTAAATGGCAAACCAATGCAAATCGATAAAGAGCGAGAGAGGTGCGGAGTGAGCTGGGGCGGTGCTAGGTGGAGCTGGGCATTGCTGGGGAATTTGAGACAAGTTTATATCGTAAATTGTGCGCAACGAAAATGAGATACGTAGAACGCATACCAAAGGATTTCTAAGTAAAACATTTCTGATTAGCCCAGCTACCATGTTGGCTGGCGCTTCTAAGTGTTGGCCCAGTCAAAGGAGCGAAAGGAAACAAGGCGACAGGAACTACCACAAAGAGATGGCAAGAGAGGTGAGTATATACGGAGAGGAAACTCACAACTGTGTGCTACTGTTATTGGGGGGGTCCAGTCTATTTGATGTTTTGTGCTGACCTCGCTGTGACTCGAGAAGAGCGCAAGCATAATAAAATCTTGATAGAGACAAACCAAAGGCAAGGACATGAAGACTATCGAAACAGTAAAATCTGTTCGACTTAGTGCTGAACGCGTGCTGTGCTTCCTGTCTTGGGACTGCGTCTTAAGGTGTGTTTTTTACCAAAGCAAAACAACAAATAATATGACTTCACAGGCGACTCAATATGATTAAAATATGACTCAACCTGGGACGAATTCACACGTTTCAGGCTCACGACATGAATTTTTACAGGGTGAATTTTACAGGGTGAACCTACCTAACAGGAGATTAAGCACTACTTAAATACGACATAAGCCAATTTGACACGAACTGACATGATCCAACCAGACTAAAAAAGACTACTTGACTCAACTCGGTTAAAGATCACGTCTTAAGTTCCGAGCTAAATATGACTTAACAAGGCTCAACATAACACAATTATTTTTGATAATATCTTACTCCACGACAAATATCAGAACTTAACATGATGTAAAATTACTGAAGCCCGACATATATTTATATTTATACAACATAAATATGATATCAACATATCTTATAAGTATTTTCCATTAATATACAATTCGTCACACTATTTTTAAAACAAATCTGTATAAATGATATTAAAAGCAGTTATGAAAATAAATTAGATCGCGAAATAAAAAGGAAAATATTATATACATATATAAAATCATAGAAAATTTAGAATTTCTGTTTTAAATAAATATTCATAAATCTGTGCTTCATTAAATGCGACCCATCTCTAACTGAGTTGAGCTGAACGAATGAGATGGGGGAGGCGGGAGCTGTCTGTGGGGAAGCTAGGCACTCTGATTCAGGACATGGCCTGCCTCTAATTGAGCTTGTGTGGGGGAAACGTATTAAAGTCGATGTGTGAATGTTTGTTTGTTGCCTGCCTGGTTGGTTCGACAGATTTGCCCGAACTGGGAGTTCGTTGCTTGGGGCTTTGAATGAATAAAAATATTGTGTTAACTTTGGTTAGTAAACTCTCAGTGAAAGTCTTGCTGTCCTTAAGTGTAAGCGAGTCGCAATCATATCTCGCCATCTCAGTCTCTAAGTGTATTTGTTTCATTGCGCTGAATGCTAATGATGGGAAAATTTGTGAATTTGTGCCAGGCGCTACCGAAGCTAGAGGAGGGAATTGCTCCAAGCTGAGCTGAGCTCTGTTGAACTGTGCTGAACTGAACGAAGCTGAAATGCTAATGATGTAAAAAGCTTCAACGCTGAAACAAACGACAACATTTTTGGCAGTACGGATGGGGGAACGAGGAGGAGCACCCTCCAATGTTGTCCTCGAAATGAGGCAACTGACTTAACTTAATTGAAGTTGCCTTTGCTACTTTCTGTCTTGCCAATTGGCTGATGGACCCGCTGCTTCGCTCTCTCTCTCTCTCTCTCTCTCTCTCTCTCTCTCTCTCTCTCTCTCTCTCGTTCTTCTTCCTTTATGCAGTCTTTATGCGATGTTTTCTGCATTTAAAAGCCATCGTCTCTCGTTCCATTTGACAGTCCTTGTCTGAGCCATTTTGGATGATGTGATCGGATGCTCTCGCTCGATGTGATTTCGTAATTAATGAAGCCCTGGAATGGGCGTAAATGAAGCTTAGCGGTTTATTTTACCCCCGCCCCGGGCCACTCAGCAAGCTGGCCAAAACGTTTAGTTTGCCTTGAAAACCTGTCAAGAAAACGCACTTTACTCATTCGTCGTCCTGCTTAATGAGCACTTGGCACTCGCAAGTGTTAGAATCCAGTTGGATCTGCTTTGAACAAGTTTTCCATTTAATGTCAGTTACTGCCCTTAGTAGCACTAAACATTATAAGCTTTAATTAAATTCCCTTTAAATCATTGTAAGGAGTTGAACCAGTAAGTCCCGACAGTCGGGCAAACTAAGAACTGCACCTCGAATTGACTTATAGAAATATAGCAGTTCTTATATTTAAGTATTAAGCTAAACATTATTTCTTTAACGTTGCTTCGAAATATAGAGTTTTCATAGTGCCATTCTGCGCTTTGCGTCGCTCATAAAAAGTTTTTCATTTATCATAAAATATGTTAGTCTTACAAATGAAAGTGTCGAATCACTACTTTCTACGCGATTTTTATACCCTGAACCCATTAAAAATGGGTATAAGGGTATATTGTACATGTGCAAAATCCAAATTTATGTAACAGGCACCAAGAAGCATCTCCGACCCCATAAAGTATATATATTCTTGATCGGCATCAAAAGCCGAGTCGATCTAGCCATGTCCGTCTGTCCTGTCGGTCCGTCCGTCTGTCCGTATGTATGAACGCAAGGATCTCAGAACCTATAAGAGCTAGAGACTTGAAGACTTTTAGATGTAGGTGCTCCTAGTGCCTGTGTAGATCTAGTTTGTTTCCGATAATCGATAACTCACTCCGTTGCCAAGGAATCGATAAAAATCAATATCGACATCCTGTTTTTTTGAGCAAATTGGGTAAATAATAAGAGCTAGAGTCACCAAACTTGACATATAGCTTCTAAAATAAAATATATATGCATTTGATGTTGGAAGAAGAGGGTTCAAGGTATCCCCTAGTCGGGAGTTCCCGACTAGAACCTCATACTTGTTACTATTAGCTGAGTAAATATTTATGCTGCACACTCCTGCGGACAGAACTGATTCATAAATGTTGTCTTTACTTACTCTTTCAAAAGTCATATTTGCTTCTGTCTCTCTCGGTTTTCTGTTGCGGCTTCTTCTTTTTCTTCTCTTGTGTCGGTCGACCAGACCGAATGTTTGGTTCGCACGTTCCTGGTGTTGCATATTTTGTATCAGGGCGAGAGCTGCTTGATGACTCGACGTATTATGATAAGCAGTCAGTTCATAGTCGAGAGTGTTTGCTGCTTATCAAAGTCAGAGAATTGTTCCCTCACAACATTTTGAGTGGTTGTTTTTATTTATAGCTTCTAAAAGAAGCCAGATGGGAGAGAGCAATGAAAATAAATATTTTTATACCCTGAACCCATTAAAAATGGGTATAAGGGTATATTGTATTTGTGCGAAATCCAAATGTATGTAACAGGCAGAAGGAAGCATCTCCGACCCCATAAAGTATATATATTCTTGATCAGCATCAATAGCCAAGTCGACCTAGCCATGTCCGTCTGTCTGTCCGTCCGTCTGTCCGTATTTATGAACGCAAGGATCTCAAAACATATAAGAGCTAGAGACTTGAAATTTTAGATGTGGGTGCGATATCCGGTTTTTTGTTAAATAATAAGAGCTAGAGTCACCAAACTTGACATATAACTTCTAAAATAGAATATAGATATGAATTTGATGTTGGAAGAAGAGGTTTCAGGGTATCCCCTAGTCGGGAGCTCCCAACTAAAACCTCTTACTTGTTTTTTATTGTATTGTAACATAAATATTAAAGATAATATATAATCATCACTGTTTTTTTTTATTGTTTCATATAATTCGAGGATTCCTGAGGAATTGGTAATTTAATAACATTTAATAATCTCTAGATATAAGTTAATGAGTAAGTAATATACAAATGTGTGAAAGTTACTGTAAAAAAATTTGATAGGCATTCGAAAGAAAATTCATTGCAGAATTGAAAATGAACTAACTAAAACAGTCATAAACTGAAAGTGCCGTATACATCTCTACTGAGTATACAAAAGTGGACACAAATCAATGTCCGCTCTGAGAACTGTCTTTGAAGTGTAGACGACTATAAAAGTAGCCTTTCCTCCGCTCTAGGCAAACCACAAAAACACTTGAATTGCAATTTGCAATTATGACGTTAGCAAATTCGACTCGTAGACTGTTTTCAGTTATTCCTAGAGAGGGCTGGTACGGGTGTGCGGTGCGGTGCGGGGTAATATTCTCGCTTCAGTTGCCTTTTGTTCTCTGGACGCTTTAATCACCCGACTTTAATAGCTCTTATCAAGTGGATGCTGGCTGCAGTATCCAAGTCCAAAAATGTGCAGCACTTCCGGCTCGTTAACTTTGATGTAGGTGCAGGAGCAAAGCGGATGCGGATGCGGGTCCATGTATTCGCACTTGGCCAAGTAGCAAGCATTTGTGGCAGCCACTGACAATGCTCCATTAGCATGCAACATATTTTAATTAGCCAAATAAATTGTAAATGTCCGTTGAGCGAAATAAGCTGAGAAACTGGCGTGTGTGTGTTAAAGACTGTTGCCAGTGTCGCAAAATACTCCAGGGAAAACTGGAATCGGAACGTTGTATTGCTGCCTTGAGCAGTCTTTGGCCCAGCTAGTTAAAGTTTAAGTACCTTTTTTGCTGGCCAAGATTTATTGTAAATAGACCAAAAAAATAAGAATAAAGAGAGAAAAAATATATTTAATTTATATATGGGACCCTCGGCATGGCCATTCCCAGGCGTCTGTTTCATTTCACTTAACGTTTAACCTGATGTCATTAATTGGGCGCAATTAACGCGCCTTTAATGATGCCCTCCGGCCATGTCCGGCGTGTATATATGTATACTTACTATATACATATGTACTGTTATACCTACATATGTATATTTAATTAGCGAGCCACGTGAAGTCAACACTTAGTGGGCAGAGGAGAGGGTAGGTAGACTGGGGGCAATTGGGAGTTACAGCCGCCAACGCGTCGCTTGATAAATAGCCAATAATTCTTACAGTGCTTTAGAGGCGCCTCGCCGACTGGATATATGGGGGCAGGCGTACAACAGGCCAAAAGCTACCTGCTACATCCCCCTGCAACAGCTCTGCTCTCCTGTTGTGCTGTTGAAAATAAAATAAATGGTGTGGCATATAACCTTGAGCGTGTGTTGTGGCTATTATCATTTGTAATTTGCAGCAATTAGTTGGGGCTCAAAAATTCTAAAGCAAACTTTGTCGACAACAGCAGCTACTGGGGCAGAACAAGAAGAAGCGTAGAAACAACAAGGACTATAACTTTGCCAGCGGCCTCGTGGCTGGCAAGGAATGACAGTGGGAAAAAACAAATAAGTAGGGATTAGTAAAGAATGCTAGACTGCGAAATACCTAATAAAAAGCTCTATAGCTACAATCAAGTTCTATATAGATACGCAAACCTAAGATTGAATTTAATCTAATTGGTTACTAATGAAACCACATACCAAATTTTATTTCCCAATCTCTTATAGATTTCGAGTTTGATGGGGCTAAGTCTCTTGAACAATAAAAAATTTGAGTGCTTAAGGTAAGAAATGCGCAGTTATGCCCTCCCTATGCTGTTTCCTTCAATTTCATACAATTCGGCTACCCTTTTGCTAGCTTTCTTTGTTTCCAGGGTAAAATGGAGAATGAATTTATTGGGCTTGGACGGCTTATATATTTATAAGGCACATTAAATTAATTTACGCATGTTTTGCCATGTATACAATATACTTTGGCATTACCTAACACTGGCCAGAACCTTGGCACCTCGGGGTACTTGGGTCAAACGAAACTTGACTTGCCTGTTTACACACGAAACACAGCCGGGAGTACTTAAACATCTTGCGCAAATACGCGTACCGAGCGTAACAACAACAATAACAAGCATAATTAGTGCTATTGATTGTCGAATTGTTGATTAACATGTGATACCGCAATCAAAATGAATGTTATTTGGACTACAGCTGCGCCCAATTAACGCGGCTGTGTCCGTTTCATGGGGTGCAGAAAATGGCCGGGTTGCCAGTTTAAATTTTTAGTTAAATATTCCAAAGTCGTTTTTGCTACCGCTTAATTGGTCCCTTGGGTGTCCTTAAAGTTTTCCAGTTGCCAGCGCACAAGAGTCTTAAATATTGTTATTATTAAATTTTTTGCCCACTTGGAAAAGTAATTTATTTACTGAGTCAGCGTGCAGACACATTACCTTGATATGTTTTCAAGTTTAAATATACTATATTTTCTTAAGAGTTCCGCATATTCCGAGAATATTCTCAAGAAATTACAAAGCTTCGTTTCGTTGTATTCAAATCCTTTCAAGTTTATTTTAGGATGCTTCAAAGTCAATTATTGCGGCTTTCTGCGGGGTCGCAAAAGCTTTTATATTCCGGTTAAATGAAGGAAGGGCTTGATGCTTGTCATCAAAATCAATGGGCTTCATGATTTACTTTCATATTTACACTTTTCTGCAACATTCCAATACAATATTTTATGTTAAGGCTAAAGCAACTGGATTTGAAATTTTGTGGGCTTTGAGTGAGTTGAAAGCGAGCTTCAAAGTTTAAAATGGAAGAAATATCTTTAAGACCAACAAATCTATGTTCCATTTTTACATTTTACTTACATAAAAGTTCATTTATTAATCGTTGTTAAGCCTTTAATAATATAAGCGTTGAAGCCTTTATCTGTACTTCTCAATTATATTGCTTTTCAACTGTGCTATATTATTCACATCTCTGATCAAAAATGCTTCGTCTGCACTTTTCCCATTTTTTTAAATGCTCAGGTTCTTAGAAGTACTTATCGGCTCGGACGATTTTGCCTGTTGAATCCAATCCCTTGGCTGAGGACATTTATCGGCTCTTCAATCTGGAGGTTAAGGGCTAAAAGAAACTGTATAAGACCGCAAGCAGCATTAGCACCTTTTGTCTTCTGCTTCTGCCTCCAGCTTCTGCTTTATGTATGTGAACTAAGCTTTTAGCCTGACATCAGTTTTCACACCAACCTAATTGCAAGCCTCTCTATCTGCTTCTCAGCTTTTGTCTAATGCAACTGCAAGCCAGCTAGTTCAGAACCTTCTGCCAGCTCTTCAATCACCTGAGCTGTAAGCCTCTCTCAGTAATTTTCAAAATGTAAGTCGACTGCTGACAGCCTAATTGTATGACTCACATTTTAAAACTTTTCAGCAGCTTAACGCTTAGCAAAGCCTTAAGCCAGCAATCAATTGAACTGCTGATGCCTTGGAGGTGGCTTTGTACGCTTCGAACAGTTGAGCTATAAGCTCGTTTCCTTATGCCACCCCGCATTTGGTTAGGCTGTGGAGGGAAAGGGCTAATCGTCTAATCCAACAATCTAATTCAACAATTTACACATACATGCTTTACTCGGCATTGACACGCTGAGGGGACTTAAGGAAACAGGGAGACAGCACACATGTATAGCTAGCACAACAATAAGAGCAACAATTAGTTCTATTGAAAGTGTGTGCGCGTGTGTGTGCGCGTGGGTGTGTGTGTCTGCGTGTTGCGTGTTGGGACTTGGCCATAAAACATATGGCCCCACGTATGAATAATAGATTCAAAGCCGCGTTGCACAGATGCAAAGTATTCGTATATATGCATTTCTCTATTTGCCGCAGTTATACATAGTTACGTTGAAACCCACATCGTCACCCCCCCCCCCCCCCCCCCCCCCCCCTACCCACTCTCCTTAGCCAGGGTAACAACTCAAGTCGCAGAGAAGAAGAAAATTGTGTGCAAACTTATGCTTATCCTTATGCGACGCTCTGCTCTGGCATGGTTCTGACCTGCCTTCGGCTGTCTAGATAAATTGCAGTTTAAACCTACTTGGATGCAATGTGTCGGATCCTTGGGAAACCCATATCCTGCTCCTGCATTGCCATGCAGCTTTTTTGGGCAAAAATCTGCGCCAAACGTTGCATGTGAATGTTGTTGCAGCTGCTGCTGTTTCTTCTTATTTGACTGCCTGCCAAGTGGGAGCTGGTTAGCGGGGCAGCGCTTGAGATTGAAATAGACTTGTATTTTAAGCGGCTCAATATATTCTTAATATACTTGAGCCAGTTGGCGGTAAAAGTTAATACGATTTAACTGGCGCACAATTTGCAGACAGCCAACAACAACAGCACTTGTGGGCAGAAGGGGGGGCTGACTGCGGGGTTACGCCCACGCAAATATGCAAAATATGCCAAAAAAAAAAAAAAACAGGAAAAAATGAAACGAGCTAAAGAGGAATTCTGGCTACGGTTTTAGGGGTTGGGGTTAAAGCCACTTTGTCTTGCCAAAAATATGTATTAGGCCACTTGACTGCGTCGCGGGCGGGCGGCGACCCTTAAAGAAAGGGCTGCCCCGGGTGCTTTGGTGGCGGGGCAGATTTGTGTTGAGCTCATGCGCTTCATGAATAATTTGCGCCACAATGTCGCTTTGCTGGCTTTGCTTATATGCTGTTTTTTTTTTCTTTTTTGTTTGCTTCAAAGCAATAAACAAATGTCCAAAAAACATATGCAAAGTCGAAGCTTAGTTGGCCCAGAGTAGTTCCTATGTGTGGTGTCAAATGTGGCACGCTATGTGGTGCTCTATATATGTTGCCTTGTGTTGCCCTGTGTTGCCCTATGTGTTGTCAACCACAAAAGACAAAACCCACCCGCGTGTGTGTCATCAATGGCGTCACACTGGCCCAAAGTCTTTTGGGTTCAGAGGGAAGGGAGATGTCAGAGCGAATGCCAGCCCAGAGGCTGCTGAGTCGTCAAGTCGGCAAGTCATCTAGTCATCAGTAGCGTCATCAGGCGCAGCAGTAGCAAAACAAATGACTTCCGTTTTAATATACCCTAGCTATGAGCATTCTAAATTTGCTGAAAAATATGTGAAACATCGATTCCTGCTAGCTCCAGTTCTTAAAGAACTTCAGAGATAGCCGTGAAATTGAATAGGTGAACAAGTCATTTTGCAGATCAAAGGGCCTCTAAAGTTTATATACCTCTCTCTTGCTCTATTTTCCACTTCACTATCATAAAGCGTTATATTTGCTAGTCTGTCTGCTTAATACAAATTATATAAGCAAAATTAAACATTTCTGCCAGATTTGAATTAGCGATTGCTTGCCTTTTTCGAGAAAAATTACATATTTAATAATAAAATATAAAAGTTACAAAGCTCTGCTCCCCTTTTTATTAATTTCTTTGTTTTTAAATTAAAAGGCTTTGCACTTTTTCCGAATATTACCAAGAGAAACAAATATAAACGCTGACAAGTTCTCCTGGATTTGATCCGGCGACCTTCCACTGGTTATTCCGCTCAGACTTTTAACTAATATCAGCTTTTGCAGGTTTACTTATGAAAATGATTAAAAAATTATTATTTTTTTATTTTAATTATTCATTTTTTTAATTGGATTCACATTCTTTACATACTAACTATAACTAAAGATTCGTGATTTGCAAACTATAATTCTGCCCTTTACAGCAATCATCAACTTTATGCTTCTGCTATGCAAAGAATATGGCCGCAAGGGCATTAAATATTCGACAGCCCATTGTTAACAAAAAATGTCTTCATGTTTTATTTGCTTTCGTTGGCGATAAAAACGTGTGAAATGCCATTTGGCAGGGCCAGGACACACGAAACAGTCAGGTCAGGTGTGTAAAGTGGACCGGGATGGGTTGGGCTGGGGTCACCTGGTCTTAGCACTGGCCATCTTTACAGTCAGCTTTGGCAAATGATAGTTTTTATCTCAGGCGGCAAGTGTTTTGCCACTATGAGTTATGGTTGCTGCATCAAAAAGGCTTTGCAGCAGCAGCAGCTTCAAACTCGATTGGAATGCGGGCTAGCTGCTGTGTGTGTATGGCCCACATGAACAGAAGCATTACCATCAGTCTCAGCCTCCATTCTGCCTGGAAACGTGCGCACAATTCATCACATGCTGTCAGTGTCGTCTTCATAGCGAAAACTTAAGCTGCTGCAGCAGCAACAGTCTGTGGCTTTGCCCCGGCAAAGTGCTACATATTCAAGATAATGTTTATTGAGCTGCTAGTTGGTTAATTTTAATACACAACACACACACAGTCACACACTCTACAGCTGATTTATGGTTGTTGCTGCCGCTTGGCCAATTGAAGCATCCGTCAATACAATAAACTGCACTTGCTGTCAGCTGTGTGTGTGTGTTGTTTTCTTTTTTGCTGGCAGCACTTGTTTTTTATGTACAAAATGTCTCATTAAGCAAGCGAACGAATGAGCAGCAGCCACGCCCACTGTGCGCTCTTTAGCCGTGAAAGCATAAAAAACTCGTTTACCTGCATTAAGCGAAACACTCAACAGACGGTTCAAGCATAAAGGAAATGTGACAGGACCGGCGGCAACGGCAGTGCCAACTTGGGGCGCCACCAAGCGGATGCCACAAGTGAACCACGCCCATAAGGAGAAGGGCAAAAGCTGCCTTAACTGTAAGCTGAGACGCAAGTCAAGCTGCTACAACAACAAGAACAAGAATAACTAGAGCTGTGGAATTTGCTGTGGCAGCTACTGCTGTTACCACCTGCAGCGCCTGTTCCAAAAAATGCAAATCAGCTGTAAAGCGCGAACCAGGCGACTTCCTGCCACTTGCGTCCTTTCTCCCGAGGGTCGTAGTCGTCGTCGTCGTCGTGCCACGTGGCCCGCCTGTAATTGCGCACACTTGGCAGTTAATGGGCGCGACACAGGCAATCTCAAAAGAAATGTATGAAATTTGTATGATATTTCGACTGGCAAAAGTGCAGCACATACAGACACACACAAACGAGAGGCAGCTAAAAGAGCGAGCAGCACGGCCGAGAGGGAAAGTTTGAGAGAGCGAAAGGCAACTGCAGCACAAATGAAAACCACTACAAACCCACTTCAATTTTCACTCACACATACACACATGCACGCACGCACACATCGCCCAAGCTTAGTGGTTAAAGTGGAGTTTCCCTTTGCAACACCATATGGTGAATTTATGTATCGCTGGGCTTTATATATAGTATTATTTGTGCATGCTCAAAAAAACTTTGCGCTTGCGACTCTTGTATAATGTCTTGAATATATGCAACCAGATAAAGTTTCAAATTTTATTTGTAGAATATTTTGTATTAATATTGAAACATTATAGCCGAATATTTTGTATTTTAAATATGAATGTACATAGTTTCTGGAAATTTATATTATTTTTAGAGATATTGCTGCTAAATAATTTGTATTATTATAAAAACTTTAGAGCTTTATTTTTATTTTGAAGATTTAATAAGACAACATTTTTTTAAATATATTTTTATATATATTTTCTCTATAATTTTAGAGTTTTTTTTCCCTCTCATATAAATATTTTATCATAACGTTTATACAACGACTTAGAGCTTCGGAGAATGGTATTTCTTATATATTTATTTTTGTATACCCTGAATCCATTGAAAATGGGTAAAAAGGGTTTAATGTTGTTGCGAAAATATAAATGAATGTAACACGTAAAAGGAGTCATCTCCGACCCCATATATACATATGTTCTTGATCAGCATCAATAGCCGACTCGACCTATCCATGTCCGTCTGCCTGTCCGTCCGTCCGTCCGTCCGTATGTATGAACGCAAGGAGCTCAGAGCCTATAAGAGCTTATCCTTTTTTTTTTTTTTTAATAATAAGAACTAGAGTCACCAAACTTGACATAAAGCTTCTAAAATGGAAAATATATATTCATTTGATGTTGGAAGAGGAGGGTTCAGGGTATCCCCTAGTCGCGAGCTCCCAACTAAAACCTCTTACTTGTTTTTATATTGAAATTATTAAAAAAAAAAAAATAGTAATAGGTAAATGAAAAAAAATGCTTAGGCAACTATGCTTTTATATGGCATTAAATAATGTATATATTGTTATTGTAGAAAGTTAAAAAATAAGCATAGAAAAACAAATTTTTATATTTTGTTTATTTCGTATCAGCCTAGAATTGTTTTTAAACCAACAATCAATGATAGCTTTATAGCTTTGAGTAAATGATACAAAAAAAAAAAAATGTATTAGTAAACATCAGACTTGATTTAATTGAAAACAGAATACAAAACAAATCCAAATAAACAAATGCTTTGTGAAAAGCTTACAAATAAAAACTGTGTTTATAAATGTAGAACAAAGCAGCGAGAAATCAATATGAATTTTAACTTTATTCGATAAAAATTAACCGGCTCTGCATATTTTTTGTATTTATTATATTTTTTTGCATAGTTAACTATATTTTAAAGAGCTATGAACCCAATTATGGGCTAGTTGAACTTTGTTTTGCGTAATCAGCCAGATATATTCGATTTTGCTCAGCTGGAAACTATTTTTGGTTAAGGCCACAGCAGGAGCTGAACCGGTGACTGTGTCGGAACATTGTGCCTCATCCTGTGGTACAGCTATTGTGTGCTTTTTATTTCGGACGTGTGTGTGTGTAGTTAGTTTATTTTTGTTAACGTGCTTTGAATTATGCGGAAAATGCTACAGTTAGAGGCTTGTCAGCTCGCTTCAATTGCAGCGGAAGTAGAGGCCCTTTGGCTCTTGAGACTGGAGGACTGGGAGACTTGGAGACAACATACCGTTACGCCCACCGCTCTCCGCCCTCCTGTAGCCGTTATTGTTATTGTGCGCGTGCAACGCTGCGTATTCGTGATTTACATGCGTTTTGTTTACATTTGGCTTGTTGCAGTTGCAATTGTTGGCTCTGTTGTTGCTGTTGATGTTGCTGCTGGATATGCGCCTGACCCTGTTAACTTGTTATTGTTTGTGCTTGCGCATGGTCAAAGCCAAAACATGTGAACTGTTAAAACAAAAATTAGCAAACACAAGACAAACATTTAGCCTGAACCTGATCCACTGACCCAGCCAATTAACGTTCGTTCTCATTTGCCCCCAATTTTTTTTTGGCACTCAGTCGGCGCTGGAGATGAATGTGGGCGAGTTCTTACGGCACGCACTAGTACGAGAACGCACGGAAAAATTTACTACGGCACGGGCTCTGCTCACCCGTAGACTTTTGAGAGTAAGCAAGTTTAAGTTGCGTCGAAATTCTTGATATAGTTGCATTTGATGTTTTTTTTCGACTGACTGACAGCATTTTATTTTTTTTTTGTTGCTCTAGCCCGGACCTTAGACTTGGCTCACACGCCTACCGTAGAACAGAAAACACGAGCTTTACACATCTCTAGTTGACACCACGTTGACTTGCCGTCACGTTTGACGCCTTTTGTTTTTTTGCCACAAACGATGAATCGCTTTTAGAGTGTTGCAATTTGTAAGCAATTTATAATTTGCCACCTGCTAATTAACCAGTTTTTATTTCAATGCCAAAAGTTTCAATGAGCTGCAGCCGCGTGGCAAGTGAGAGAGAGATCTCATACTAAAGTCCTTAAACCCACACGCCGCATTTGGCTGACCCACTGACTCGCTGACAGAGTTCCACGTTAACCCATAGGCAGTGCGCGCAAGGACTAGGCTAACACCATGCCAGACAGTAAGAGAGTCAGAGCGATACATGCAGAGAACGTGGCAGTGAAAGAGAGAGATAGGGAGAGCGAGCGACTGTGAGAGCATGTTTTAGCCAGCAACATGATGCGTCTGCAGACTTTTGGCAACATGTTGCAGATTACTTTCAATTATGCGTTAGAAAATTAAAATAATGAACAGCAGCATGTTTAAATGCATATATCAGTGTGTACCAGCACACAAATATACTTATATAGGTATATATATATATATAAATATATATGCATATGTATTTTTGAGTACTTCTCGGCTCTTGCTAAATATATATGCAAATGCATAGAATTGAGTGTAGTTCGAATTGTGTGCGAGTGCGACATTTATAGGCTAAAAAGAACTTGTCCGGGCCATGGTCACAGCCGCATTCACAGTTGTTGCTATATACTAGCTTCTATATAAATATATATATATATATATATATATATATAATTTGCCCTTGCTTCTTCTTTTTTTGAAGTTTTTTTTTTTCTCACAGCTCATCGAGCAAAACATTTTCCATTTTGATGGTCTGCCGTCTGTCACACGCACACGCATACAAAATAAACATAATCTGAGCAGAGTGTGTGTGTGTGTCTGTGTGTGTGTATGTGTGTGTGCATGGAAAATGTCCTAGTCGAGGCCTCAAATGCTAAAAGCGTCTACCAACAACAAAAATAACAACTAACAACATGGCACATTATTTAATCAAGCGTAGAAATTGAATAGGCCCTTAAAAACTTTGCCCCAGGCACTTAACCCCGCTGTGAGAATAGAAATTGACGACATAGCCAAAGGACAAGACGAACACGTTAAACTTATGCCTCAACCAGACCGAAGTCCCGGCCAAAGTTGACGGCAGCGGCTTCTGTCTAAGCAAAAAATGAGCTGATAAGAGAATTTCATGCAAAATTGGTAAGCCAACAACCTGATTACTTAATTGACACTAAAGGAGGGGGACAGGGTGTGTCAAGGTCTGTGTGTGTTAAATTCTGTCATATACTGTATTAACAGCTCGTTTGTGGGCCCGCAAAACCGTCTGCTGTAAATGGGCCAGAAAGTGTTGTTAGGGTTACGCCCAAAAAAAATTTCACAATTATCTCTGTTGACTTTTCGTGATTTTTTATGTCAACAATATGATACACATCCGCCTTTGCGTGGATTAACATACATGCGCATGTAAATCAAGTTAAAAGGTTTATCAGAATTGCCGAATCAGTTTCAATATCCAGAGCTGAGCCTTTAAAATGCAGTAAATGGAACACATCAAGTCAATAGCTATTCGTCTCTTTAAAGCTTACAAATTCTTTTAATTCGCGCACTAAACATTTTTTTTTATCATAACATAAAATTCCTAACAGCTGTGACGTTCTGTTTTTAACTATGGCAAACATGTTTAATATTGTCTGTTAGGTTGTCATAACATAACATTCTGTACTGTGTCCTGCTGTTCTTAACGGTAACTTCTTTAATAATTCAGACAAGTCTCAAAGTCAAAGCCACTAAAGGATTTCCAACCACTATAACATTCGTGTTAAGCCCCTTAACAGTTGAACTGTTAGCAGCGCAGTTTAAAGCACACGTTTCAGGCAAATTTAACAGCTATTATATATGTAAACAGCAAAACAGAGAACAAAGCAATTCCGCCTGAGCAAATAAAAAATGTATATGCATGTATCAGACGCGGTTTCATTTGTATGACATTCGACACTTTTCCAGGAATTTGGCAATATACATTTGTTATTGTAAAAATATGCGCGGAAAAACGTGAAATGACAAAAAGCCAAAAATATGCTAATAAACTGGATGACAATAAAAATTCAATTTGTTTTAGTCAATATGAGCATATTATAAAAATGCTTATGACAAGGGCAGGTCAAAGACCAACAGAATTAAGCTGTATTATAAATAGCTTACAAAATTGGCAATATTAATGGCCGTTCAACTTGCCTAACAAGAGCTCAGCTGCGACTTAAGTAACTCACTTTTTCTCGTACCTACATTCTCTCTTTGAATAAGGGGTTGGTTGGGCGAAAAGGTTGAGCACAAAAACACAAATAAAATGAAATAAATAAAAAGTGCTGCAAACTTTTTTTAATTCTCACGCTTTTTATATATGTTATATGTTTTTATAAAGTATATATGGTATATTTTACAGCTGTCATTTGCTTTGAGGCCCATGTCAAAGAGCTGAGAACTGGCAGGCAGTTTTATCCCACCCCCCCAGACGGGGCCACAGGTCACACTTGGCTCGAGCTGCTCCGGCGGCGACGACGGCGTCGCTGTCCATTTTCCTGGCTTCCGCTTTACCGCTTTGCTCGGCTTCCGAGCCGGCTTTGGCCAGAAGCGTTGGCTTTATATATACTACATATATAAAACTACGAGTACTATTTGATTTCAGCATTGATTTATGAGCGCATCCGCTACACGTACAAGCCGCAGCACCATTTCGATTGGTAGGCGGTTAGTTGTGCTTGGGTAAGGGCTTGGGCGGGAGGGGGTTGCAGGATATGGCTGTGCCTGCCTTTAGCAGGATTTGCTTTGCACTTAACTGGCCAACTGGGCTCGGTTTGTTTGGTAGCTGCTGCTGACTGCCGCGTCTGGCAGCTGATTGCCCAAAAGTCAGTAAATTAAAGTTCACAGAAGCGGATAGTGTGCGTGCTTGTGCGTGTGTGTGTGCCTGTAGCTAGGAATGAATTTGTAATTTATACGCTGGCAAAAGCCGCAAAGCAAAATAGATATTTATTAACATATAAATTATGCAAGTGATTGAGACAGCAAAGGCACCGCACGTGGAGCCAAGCATCAATGAGATGATTAATTGACAGCTCCCTAAGCGCCTGGTTAGTTAAGCGCTTTAAATTCGCAATATCAGAAATGCCTTTTTTTGTGATATATATATTTTGTTAAATTCCCGCATTGAATCCGCCCCGCTATCAACATGTTAGTCAGCCAATATAAAAGCTAGCAGATAGTTTTCGCCTGTCACATAAATCGGATCAATAAATGATGATATTATGCTACCGCAGGGACACATTGAGCTGCCACATATATACACACTAGCACGCGAGAACACCCCAAGCAGATATAAAGCGAGGGGCGACAAGTTGTAGGTGGTAACACATTAAGATAAAGTGACAACGCCTCCACTCTGCCAGGAGGACGCGCTCCAATGCCAAAAAGGGGTAGAGCTGCACGAAGGACACGCTGAAATCAGGCAGCAAAAATCTAGAGGGGAGAGCGTTGGGCACATAAATGAATTGTTTGAATGTGTGTGTGTCTGCGTGTGTGTGTGTGGGCGACAGGCTTTTATTTTCGCATGGCATTTTATGCGCATCACGCATACGCACAGTTACACACACACGCATAGCTCAGCGCAGATAGATGTGTACACAGGCGTCATGCATAAAAGCAAACACGCTTCTCACTTTGCATCAATAGGAGCCAATGGAATGGGCTGCGAATCGTGTCGTGTAGGGTGCTCCTTGAGGGAAGCGTAGGGGTGTGCCCAGCTATAATGTCATTTAGCTTTGAAACAATGTAAACAGCGGCCAAGCAGCAGCAGCAACAGCGTCGAAGTTCAAAGTTGGCATGCTGTAGGCCGCCAAAAGTTTGCGCTAAGTATGTATGCACATTCCACACACGCACGCACTCATACAGACACACGCTCAAACACATACACACACGCACACACACGGCACTGCGTAGAGCTGTATGCTAAGGAATATTGTATGAACTGTAAATTCTTGGCTCTCATCGCAGTTACATAGACTTTGCGACCGCAAATAGTGACGCAGCCCCTAAAGCAGCACAGCCTCCTTAGCATGCCACCCGCCCCTTTTTAGTCGACCACTTGACGGCAGTTTAACTGGCAAAGCAACTTCGAAGCCATAAATTCATAAAGTAAAGGTAACGTGAGCTAAAGGACCAGTTAAGTTTAGCCAGTGAGCGAAGCCAGCGGGAGGTTGACATTAATAGCGACTGATATGGAGACAAGTGGGACACGCACATACACACACAAGCACCCGTACAGTCACATATATAGACATCACTTATAGGGATCACAGTTTGTGCTCGGGCTTCAAAGCGTTTAGTATATGGGGCTCTCTGAACAGCGACTTTATATATAATGTCTAACAAAATATGAGCGTAATTTTATCTACAAGCAATAAAAAATATAAATGCTATTAAAAAGTCAGTCAAGCAAATAAATTTGCATTTATATAACTGTTTTAGCTTGGAAATGAGGCTATAAAACAAATAAGCCTTTTACAATATTTTAATTCGCGCGCTTATAATTTTGCAGCGATACTCAAGGCTTGCCGAATTGATATTTATTTATATTACCCCATGAGGCATACAACTCAAATATTGTATTTATTCCTGGAATAATATTATCTGCATATTGCCTAAAAATCTTTTCAGATATTTGCCAAGCTAGCACTTAATTCCAATTTATATGAGCTGCATTTTATTTGCCCCTTTGAGGTATGCAACGGAATGCCGCACAGCATAACATAGCTTGCCTAGTTAATTGCCCAGCTCAAATGAGAGCAGCACAAAAATAGGCAACGATATTTTAATTGACCGTTCTAATAACCAGGGTATAAAATGTCTTTTCACAAAAGTATTTAATGCATTAGATTTATTAGGTTAATAATCAATTTATTGTTGCCCCTGAATACTCTGTTTAATAACAAACAATAAACCGAAAATTAAATTAAAATGAAACTAAAATTTAATCCCAATAAAAGCAATTTGCAGTTTGTCTGTTTAGTTTTAGCTGCGCCAATAAAGTTAAATGAGGTTAGAGGCAGGATCACAGCTTGTTTTAACAACTCCATTGTGTGGTTACCATTGTTGACAGTTCACTTCAAAAATATAAGGAGAAACTCGGCAGACTTTTACATATTTTTTTGACGTCATATATCTAATATTTTTCTTAAAACAGAAAATTTCAATCTGGATAGAAAGGCTGTTTAATAATTAAACTCTACCACAATGAAGTTTTTCATAGCATCTTCACTTAAAGATTAAGCCAATAATTCTATATATCTGCACATGGCTATGTTATATACTAAACAAATCAAGTAAATTATCCACAATATATATTTTCTGACACAACATTACAAAGACCTATCCCATGGCTATTCAAAATCCATTGTTTGTTTCATGCCTTATCCAAATATTTATCAGATGAAAGAGAAATCCATTGCCGGAACACATTTGTCTTGGCCTGTTAAGAACTGGTCTTCGGTTTTTGTATGTGATATTGATGAATTGTTGGGTTCTGGTATTGGAGGCAATTTTATATGCATGGTCCATTGTTGTGTGTGCGCTCATGAGTGTGGCATGTATTCAAATGACAAAGGAGGGACTCTCTGTTTTACGCTCATATAACACATTGTGAGAACATTTACAAGCTCGCTTGTAAATATTTCAATTTATTTTATGTTGTGTTTATATAACTTTTACGGTGCAACTCTCAAACCCGCATTTTCTTTTTCTCTCACCCTCTCTCTCTCATTTTTTCGCTTTACGGAGCTGCACTTAGAGAGTGCTAAGAGTGGAACATAAAAAATGGGAGCCCATAATCATATCCCAATAAAAAGTCGGTTAGCATGCCGCACGCTTATTGGGCGTGGCATTGACAGTCTGCGTGTGAGTGTGTGTGTCCTGTTTTGGGATAGCATTCGGTGCACGTTATCATTATGCGCTACATCACATACGCACGGCTCGCAGACTCGCAGCTCACAGTTGCGCATCTAACAGACGCGCAGCTCGCAATGGTCAGCCAGCTGCCGGGCTGTCTGCAAATGCGGCTGTAAGCCGACCACCTATGGTGCGGATGCTGTATAATACATTCAATTCATGGCTAGAACAAATGATGTGGAAATGTAAAATAGATGTTGGGCTTACGAGACGAGCGCCCGTCCACAGACAAACACAACAGACGCGCGGCATGTGTGCAATGTGAATGATGCTCAATTTGGGGCACCAGGCACCAGGCACAAGGCACAAGGCACAAGGCATGAGGCACGAGGCATGCATGAAATTCAGCCCAGACAAGCCCTAAGACAACTTTGGGGGCGTTTTGGTGATGACTATTCCTAGCAGCAACAAACTGAATAGCATAATGTGGGAATAATGGGCAACATATGCGCACTTCAAATTAAAGTGAGCAGCCAATACACACACTACCTCACACGTAGCTGTCATTTCTTGGTATTCTGCGTGTCCATCTGTCTTTATGTCACATCGTTGTCGTTTATTGTCTGTTGGTTTGAGTTTCATTAGCTGCAACGGGCAGCGCTTAATTTTAATGTTCATGTGCCTAAATGCAATTGGCCCAAAAGCCAATTGACTTGGCTCAAACCACAACTTTTATGGCTTCGAAACCATAACGAGCTTTAATTAAACAGCAGAAAAGAATGTTGAAAAAAATATACAGCTGCAGGACAATGGTTCGTACAAATCCAAAGCCAGGAACAAAAACAAACAGGAAATGGCAACAACGACAAAGGCAACGGCAACGGATACAGCTTCATGGCCAAAAGGCAATACCGTTTTCTAATTGGCCAACTGTTATTGTTAAATGGATAACGGCCATCAGACAGGCATTGATAGCAGGCATAAAATAGAAACAGTAGCATGACAAAAGGTTTTTATACTCTCACTTGCCCGTTTCTTTCACATTTTTTTTTTCTCTGTTGAACAATTATTGAGCCCGATTTGACACTCAGTTCTAATGACAAAATCCATTTTCAATTAAAGCAACAAAACTAAGCTCGTATTCTTGAAAAATAATAATTTTAATCTATATATGTTTATATCGATTTGCTACCGTCTGTCAAATTGAATTGCTTTTAAGAGCTGTGTTTTGTACTTTTGTTAAGTTTTTAATGACTTTTGAAAACAATGTCAAGAATTACGACAAAAGCAACAATTCCTGCATTATTTATGCGCTTATTTTTGTTGATTTCTGCGTAAGGACTTGCCCAAGAACTCTCCAATTAAGCAATAGACATTTCAGTGGAAACTCAATTAATAGCGATTACCATGTCTAAGGGTCAGTCGTCCATAAATAGTTTATTGCATTTTTAGTCGCATTTTATGGGCATGCCGAATATTTTTGATTTCACCCAACAAATTGAAAATACAAAATTATTCTTGCCACAAATTGCAAATTTACTCATGTTGCAATTGCACGAGCATGAAAATAGTTTCGTAAATTAAGTTGCTTTGGCTTTTTATACCCTGAACCCATTAAAAATGGGTATAAGGGTATATGGTATTTTTGCAAAATCCAAATGTATGTAACAGGCAGAAGGAAGCATCTCCGACCCCATAAATTATATATATTCTTAATCAGCACCAATAGCCGAGTCGATCTATCTATGTCCGTCTGTCTGTCTGTCTGTCCGTCTGTCCGTCCGTCCGTATGTATGAACGCAAGGATCTCAGAACCTATAAGAGCTAGAGACTTAAAATTTTAGATGTAGTGCCTATAACCCAACTTTTATTGCCAACCAATTTAAGTCACAATTTAAATGCAATTGACTTTTTCAGAATATACAAATAACCTATGGTACTATAAGTACTGTAGAAAATTTCATAAAGATCAGTTAAGAAAAACCAAACTTATATGCAACTGCACAATTGAATGGGGCAGCAGCTTTAAGAATTTCTGTATACATGTACACACACCCATTCATGCGCGCTGCTTCGCATTCTAACATCATGGTAGTTGCGATTTTTTTCTGTAATGCTATTTTAGTTCCTTTTTTTTATCATAATTACTTAATTATTAGTGTGGCTGCTAAGTAGAGGCATAGCAAGCGGTGCGGTCTTTTTTTTTTTTTTTTGCTGGTGTGGGTGTTGAGTAGAGTCGACAGCAAGTAATGCGGTCAGTTGCGAGTTCGAACCCTGCCAAGGGAACTTTTTTTAAATTAATTTGGTGTTGGAATAAGAGGGTTCAGGGTATTCCCTAGTCGGGAGCTCCCGACTAGAACCTCTTACTTGTTAATACTTGAGTATTGCAAGTTTTCCATGTTTATTAGTGAAAATAAAAGACAAAATAATTTACAGGTACTTTTGCGATGGAAGAATTTGTGCAAATTGAGGGCGTTTGGTTAGAGCTCTTTTCTACACAAACTCAAGGGCTTTTGTGACTTGTACGCAATTAATTGGTCTACGAATTGTGCACCATCTTGCTGCATTTACCAAAGGACAGTTTGCTTTTTTTCAATACATGCTGTAGTTATAAGCTCTTAAGCCATTACAATTAGAAATTCGAAAGACAAACTTGTTATAAAGAAGATTTTCGGTACGAAACTGTTTACTTTTAGCTGCATTGCAAATAAAAAAAATCAACACGAATTTAAAGCAAGCCTGGCAGGTTTATATTAACAAAATGAGACAGCCCAACTAAAACAGTTAATTTTTGTATGTGTGTATCCATTTATCTGTGAATGTATGTAAGGGCTTGGGCTTGCATGTATATGTTAAGGCTCTATTATGGAAACTCAAATAAGGCTTTCATATATTAAGTATTGTTATTAAGAACTTGTGTTGGTCGTTTGATAAACTTCTCGGTCTCTATTCCTCACTCTCTCTCCCTCTCTCTTTTGTCGCTCTCTTGTTCCTTGGTTAACATGTATCTTACTTTCCTTTCAATAATACATGGCAATAAGCAAATAGTGTAAATTGTAGAGCAAATGCATATTTATATATAAAAAAGAATGTTAAACCTATTCAGACTGCGCCATAATGCTTACTTCCTAATATTCTAATTAAATATAAATATATGGACCTCTTTCCTACGTCTGTTGCGTTACTTTAAAGTTGTTTTTATATGCACACATCGCTGAAAGTACAGTATATGAAGCTCTAGATATTCAATAAGTATATTTTAAATATTAATGCCACATAAAATCAATGAATGTATAAAATATTCATGCATATTTATGTGGCATCAGTCTGCTTTTGCTGTGATGCCAGACATGCAGGCACTGACAGGTGCAAAACTCTATTAAAATGTCGAGCTTTTGTTTCCATTAATTGACTAAATACTCAATTCAGCTGCTAGAGTAGAGCAATGTTCACATTGAGTATACGCAACGTTGTGTGCTGTTAAATCAGGCATTGTATGTTATTTGCTGTTGTACTTAATTGTTTGTTATTTAATTTTTATATATATATTTTTTTTTTGTGCTTGAAAAATGATGAAAATTTCTGCAATTACTGTACTCAATATGTCCATATTTATGCGAGTGCCCAGCTGCGCGTTAAGCGCTGTCAATGTCAGCCAATGGGCATATTACGCATACGCAGCGTATGACAGCGAAAGCTTTAAGGCGAAATACGTATAACGAAATACGAAAGGCGTCTGTCATTAAGTGCCATGACTGTGCTGCTGCTCCTGGCTGCTTCTTTCTCATGCCCATAATGAGTGATAACAAATGGCAACATTCACGTGCCCTGTAATCTTATTATGTATGTATCAATATTAGGAAATGTCTTACGGCCGCGTTGTTATGTCCCCAAAGGGGGTAGGGTTTGCTGAGAGGGTTGAGTAGAATGCTATTAATTGTGCTTAGTTTAGTATTATTCGCATGATGTATAAGCAAAAACACACACTGGGACAGCCTGCGCTTCCTGATAAGAACACGTTGCCCGCTGCTAGAGATGGAAGCGGGTAGTGCTGGCACCCTTATTAACCCCCGGTGGTAACCGTCGGCACGGTTATTCTCCCTTCTCGCATTCAAAATGGGATTTGGCCTCGGTGCTCTGTTTCTGTTGGCTTGTGATCACCCTGAAAAGCACGAAAAATAAATGCACGGAAAAGCACAGAAGCAAAGATCTTTATCTTATTTCATATGAGACATACAATATTGGCGATTATCCGTATATCGCAGTTAAATTCGCCAATATACCGAACTATCCATATAAATATTCGTAAGCAAAGCCATATTTGCACATCTTTATTTACCAAAAGTCAATAAGAGTAATAGCCACTGGTTTAAAAAATGTCACATTTTCCAAATTCACATATTGGTGTTTCACCGGTTGTCAGTAACATGTGAGTGGCAAAAGTACCGCTTCTTTAAATAAACAGCTTGCTTAAAATTACATAAGCGCCGTTAAGTTTTTTTTTTCAAAACATAAAAATTGCGCTCTCGAAGTTAGGGCTCTATTTTAGTTACTCTTTTCGAGATTTCGTCATGTTTAAGCCCTAAAAACTGTTTTAATAAATTTCTTATTGAAAGTTGCCGCTTGCTTCCGTTGATATATCAGCTGTTTATGGTTATGATACTTTACCATATTTCACAACATCGATAGAAATTTCGATTAATCATCGCAAAATGTGTTTAATGTGTTCAGCAGACGGGGCTATAAAAATAAAAATGTATCGACAAAACTGTTAAGAACTCGAAAAAAAATTAACATATAAAAGGTGGAATTTTTTTTTGGCATTCGGGTCAGGCCAGACTTTTTGAAGAATTGTCTATACATGCTTGGACTTTCTTTTTTAAGTATGTTTCGTGCTCGTGCCCGGCTGGGGCTCGAAAATGAAACTCGCGCTCATCACTACCTGATTATATATAGACGTGCTGCAAGTATATGTGTGCCTGTTTCTTCATGTTTTAACAGTATTTGTGTCGGTTCTTATATGCGAAAGTAAGGAACTGTTTTTGAGGTTTTTGCCAGGTTGTTTTGGTTCGGTTGGCCGCATTCGACTGACCTTTAAACTTGTTTTCAATTAAAACTGCAGACCCAGCTGAACTAGCGCATGTGGGTGGTGTGTAGGTGCGTCTATTTGTGTCTGGTTGAACCTTTCTAGCATTTACTTAGCATTTAGTTTTATACCTACACACATATAAAACTATAAAACATGAAAGCAAGTTTCATAAATCACAGGCATAAAGCCGAGCAAAAGTGAAAAATCGTAGACCCCCATTTTAATTAAAAGCGTGCAAAACACGATACTCAACAAGCACACCAACACACAAACACACCAACACACACACACACACACATACGCTCATTTATATATGCACACATTTATATATATACTTGTATATAGTAACAATCTGGCCAAGTCGCATACAATGTTTTTTGGGGCAAAAGCCTTGAAAAATCCTTTTCCTGAATAATGATTGAAAAACAAGCAATGAACGGGTTGCTCGGTCTCGGTCTTTCGGCTCTTTGCCTGTTTGGGCCAGCCTTCCCTGATTCTCCAGCATCACTTGGAGTCAGCCCCCTGCCACCACCCACTCTTCGTCTCAGCCGCTGTTGGCGAGCAGCAACGAGTTGTACAAACTCAAGAATGAAGTTTGCTTAAAATAATTTGCACGCTGTCCAAGCTTATGCCTTCAGTCTGCCACGCCCATGCCCATGCCAGAGACTGGTGCGAGGCTTTGTTTGTTTATTTGCAAAGCCCATTTGTTTCTGGGTACGTGCCTTTTCCAAGAGCGTGTAGGCGACAAAAGTCTTTAATTTTGCCTAATAACAACAGCGCTGACAAACTTTTCGAAAGCCGCCAAAACGAGGGCGTTAACAAGCGCCAGAAACACACACACACAGAAAACACAACTAACTATTAATTTGCCAACTACAATGAGATTTATAAATACATTATACCCTGTATTAGGCACTCTGAGGTGGAATAAAAAGCCTTATAAAAACCTTATTTAGTCAGGCACGTATTCAATTTTGTTATATTTAGATTTCTTTTTTGTTATTCATGATCTTCTTTATTTTCTTTCCTTCCTTTAAGTTCATTTTTATTTCAGATTTATTAGAGAAAATAATCCGCACTTTTTAATTAATTGTGGCTTAAACAGATCGTATTCGTCGTCAGATATATTACAAAGCTGCAAACCTGCAAAAATAGTCGATGGTTCGTTGTTTTTAATTTTTTTTTTTTTTAATTTTAGTTTTATTTATTATTTATTTACTAAAACATTTTTCGTACCTTAATGTTTACAAAGCAAATGCAAGATAGTCCAAAAAGGCGCTTGAGCTTATTTATGAAAGTGTTCATAAATTCAAGAGATTGATTTTCGTTAAAGAAATAAACTCTAGAGGCTCACAGCGCGTCATCCAGAAAAAGTCAGTTATAAAATAAAATATAACTCCCAAGGGTATTTCAGTGCTCGAAATATTTTAGCTTTCAGCTCGTTGCCTGCTCTTTAAGTACATGAGCACAAGTGGGTATAGAATTAAAGTGTTATAGAAGCATAAAGCCGCTGCTAAGGGGCATAGAGGTACAGTCGTCATAGTCTTGCCATAATAGCGTTTTGATACCCGCACATAAACAACAATGACAACAACAACAACAGCAACAACAATATTAAGAACAACAAGAAGCACAACAATGAGCGCAACGTTTCGACAATAAAATGCAAAGAGGCAACCAACAGAAGATACCAGTAGAGTCCAACAGAGAGCACAGCCAGCCCCTATCAAGCTTATCCACCCCGCTAAGCCATAACACCAACCCCAACCCCAACCCCTTTTAAGGTGAACTCAACCTGATGCTGTCTGCTTTGTAGCTGCGGCTTTGCCAGTGTCTGTGAGTTTTTATCTATGTGCTGTGGCGGACTCTGTGTGTGTGTGTGTGTGTTTAGTGTGTGTATGTTCTATCTAGTGTGTGTGCTTGTGGCTCTTCGGGCGGGTTAATCGCGAACGGGTAGCCGTGTAGGCAATGGATTACATAAACCGAGAAGCTAACGTACTTATTATGCTGGTAAGCACAAGGAGCTGCGATTTATTGTTTGACGTTTGCCGCTGCGTGTTTGGTGGTGCGGCTGTTGGTGGTGGTGCGGCAGCTGCCCTTGAGGTCACGACTGGCATGGCAGGCGGCGCAGTAAACACAAATGTTGATCTAATCCGTCGGGCCAGTCATGGCCTGGGATAGACGCACGCCATGACAGAGCCAAATACCAAAATAGCAAAAGAAACTCCTCAGCCAAACGCCACAGACTTGATGAATGTATTCGGATTTGCGAAATTGCAGAACGCCAATGAGCTGCATGACGTTGCAGCCAGTTAGTCAATCAGTCACCCAGCAAGCCAGCCAGCTAGCCAGCCAGTCGGGCTAGGTCAGGGCAATCCACGTCCGTCCGGTCTGTCCACTGTTTGGAGTGTTGAATTACCCAGTTAAATGGCCAACACTTGGCTCACTCACACATTTCCGGCTAAGCAGCTGAATGCTACCGTACACTAACAGTGGCTCTTCAAATTTGGCATCAAGTATGTACTGCATTTAAATACATAGCTTATTGAAAAAGGAGATGAGTAGATCTGAGAAATAGAGTAGAATTAATAAAGTTTCTATTAAAAGTAGACTTCTACTTTCTTTCAATATCTCTCCATCTGGAATTCTTCCATATTTACTCGTTTATATTAAAAGGAACAGCGATATGGAGGATCAGGTGAGTTAGATCAATTGATCCAATGGGATACATTATATATAGTTGTTTATGCTTAAGGCAAAAAGAGAAGGGTATTAAAACTTAGTCAGCTCCCAAATTCTCAATTATATTTCATTTTTTTGCGCGTGTGCACATCAGACACATCAGGCTAAGGGCAAGGGATGGGGAGGAGGGAGGGAGGGTTGCTGCATGCAGTAGAGGCTGAAAATGCTCGTAATCGTTGAGATAATGGCCTTTCATGTGGGCATTGCAATCAATTTATAGGCTCAAAAAACGAAACTGAGCAACAACTCGAACCACTTAATGTCACAATAAAAATGTAACTAACCATGAAAATTACATGTTTCCCAGCAATTTGCCATTTTGACATGACCCTGTCAACCCAGCAATAACCAAACCCCAACCCCGACCATCTGAACCCTGAACCGTAGTCAAAACTAGCCCAGCAGCCGCCCACATGTCAACGGACTTGTCCTTCTTGTTCCCGGCACTCTGGAACCAGTCACTGACTCCTGCGCCCCTCAATGCGCATATATGTCCCCCCATATATATATATAAATATGTATATATATATATATATATATATATATATATATATTCGGCTACATATGGGTAAGCCAATATTTATCGAGCAGCGTTCGTGTTGGACGCCTGGCGCAACTTCTTAAAATGCTTTCGAATTATAGAAAAAATCAAATAAAATCGCATAAAAGAAAACGTTGCAAAATGGCTAAAGAAATTTTCAATAAAATGGACTTTTGTTGGCAGCCAAAATGAAAATACATACATACATACACAACTACAGCTATACAGTTACATATGCACACACACTCTCTCCCGCATATAGTAAATAAATGCGAATGGCACATTCCTGGGCATTGGTCTCTCATCTCCGTTCTCTGGGCTCCACTGCTGCTGGTCTCCGTTTTCCGCTGTTTTCTATTCTATTTTCCATTTTTTTTTTATCTTTTTCACTTTTTTTTGATACGTTTTTCACTTCAGCTTTGCATCGCAGTTCGAGTGGAAAATTGACATATGTTTACTTTGTTGTTCGCCCTGTTGTTGTTGTTGCAGTTGTTGTTCTTGTTGTTTTGGTGTGTTTTTTACTTTTGACCAGCAGGAACTGAGAGTCGGGCACCAATAGATTGGAGTGCTACGCTATCAGGGCATACTAAACATGAACAGTACATTTGTAATGCTGCATAATTACGTGCACTTTCGGGAATGCCCAATTGAACCATGTCATCTGGATTATAGAAACTTGTCGAAAAGACGCAGATAAAAACTGGCAAAGACTTGGTTGTTTTTTATACCCTGAACCCTTTCAAAATGGGTAAAAGAGCTATAATGTATTTGTGCAAATGTATGTAACAGGCAGAAGGAGCATCTTCGACCCAGTATATATATTTTAGATCAGTATCAATAGCCGAGACGATCTAGCCATGCCCGTCTGTCCGTATGTATGAACGCAGGGATATCAGAACCTATAAGAACTAGAAACTGGAAATTAGCTGAAGGTCCTCCTAGTGCCTGGGCAGATCGAGTTTGCTTCCGATAATCGAAATGACTTTTTCAGAATACTCAAATAACCTATGGTACAATAAGCTATACTGTAGAAAATTCATAAAGATCGGTTAAGTTATATGCAACTGCGTAATTGGATGGGGCAGCTAGCAAAAACATCAAGACTGTTTTTACTCTTAAATATTAATTACAAAATAAAATACAATTTAAAAAGTATCATTTTTGCCTGCTTAGCTTATGTGTAACTATGCAAACTATGTCAAATATAAAAATCATATTTGTTTTGCTGTTAGCCTTTTATAATAATATTCCCAACTGTAACAACTTTTTCGACAGTTTTGTTTTGTCTGGCATTTACCAGGTGGAAACTAAAGTGAACTGTAAAATAACTATTTATAAATTGGCGCTTTTGGAAATATAAACAAGAGGTTCTAGTCGGGAGATCCCGACTAGGGGATACCCTGAAACCTCTTCTTCCAACATCAAATGCATGTATATAATCTATTTGAGAAGCTATGTGTCAAGTTTGGTGACTATAGCTCTTATTATTTACCAAAATTGCCCAAAAAAACAGAATTTCGATATCGATTTTAATCGATTGCCTGGAAACGGATTGATTATCGGAAACAAACTCGATCTGCGCCGACACTAGGAGCACTTACATCTAATTTCAAGTATCTAGCTCTTATAGGTTCTGAGATCCTTGCGTTCATACATACGGACAGTCGGACGGACGGACAGAAGGACAGACGGACAGACAGACACAGACGGACATGGCTAGATCGACTCGGCTATTGGTGCTGATCAAGAATATATATACTTTATGGGGTCGGAGGTGCTTCCTTCTGCCTGTTAAATACATTTGGATTTTGTACAAATACAATATACCCTTATACCCATTTTAAATGGTATAAAAAAACACGCTTGATAAAAGTAAGTACTAAAAGTAACTTTTGCTAAATTAAAGTTGCCAATTATTTATAATTTGTTATTTCCGCTGTGTTTAAGCTGTAGTGCACACAAAATTCCCAAACGGGGCGAATTTTTTTTACAGTGTGCAACAAAAATTAAGTTTTTTAAAATTAAATTATTGAGGCATTTTTTATAAGCACTCGTTGAGTTTGTGGATGAGATGAGATGTTTTTGCATTTTGTTTTTTATCGCTGTAAAAAATATATATTTATTAAGCCGTAAGGATATTGAGAAAACTTATCAAGATAGTTGTTGCCAGGGACACAATGACTGGACGCCCTCTCCCCCCGCTTAACCACGCTCCCTGCTTGAAACAGAGACAACTCTATCGCTGGGGCTGGGTTAAATTGCCCATTGAGAGCGGCTGCCTGGGGCAAACAATTGTTGCCATAGCGGCCATGGCAAGGCCACAAGTTGCAACAACTGCAACAACAACAAAGGGTACAAAGCAGGGGCAAACTGCAATTTTAGCTACCGATTGCCATTATGTTAAGGTCCTGGTCGCTCGTCCTTGCTGCCTGGCCTATAAAAGTGCATTGTGCGGCACAAAAGTTGCGGCCAAGTTGTTGAAATATATTGAAAAACTGCTAAAGTGAAAAACTGTCGCGCCCCATAAATGATTAATGGGCCAAGTTATGCGTTACGCTTGACGATGACCCAATCGCTGAGCTCAACCCGCTCCTGCACTTTATGCAATTTTTAGGCACTCGAAATTAGTCACAGTAACACACACCACACACACACACACACACCAGCACACTACTGGAATGCACATTAATGAGCATTTCCTGGCATTTTTGGCAAACACTTTTGAAAGCTGCCTTTGCAAATGAAGTGTAAACCAGATAAGGGGATGGGTAAGGGGAAAGGGCAAGGGGCTATTCGTAAATGCAAACGCAATGAAAATGTTGTTTTTTTGCATTTTTTGTTGTCTATCAAGTTCCAAGAAACGAATCAGAGCCAATTTACATAACCCAGAACAACAAATAGTTGCAAATTGAAAACTTTTCTCTGCCAAGATTGTAAACGATTGTCTCACTGTGTGTCAACCACACACAGACACATATATCCTGCCCCCTATCGCAGCTTCAGTTTGCCATTGTTATAATCAAAGTGGCACAAATAACAAGAAGAATAAGAAGGCGAAGGCAAAACCCCCAACTGAAATTGACAGCTCAAGCAATAAAAAAAAAACACCCAGCAGCAGCAGATACAAGTCACATATAGCTCAGATACAGATACAACTACAGCTCTCTAGATACAGATACATTTGCAGATACGGATGCGCGGCGTACTCGCTGATACGTTGAATGGAAAAAAAAGAAAAGAGTATCGACAAGTTTGACGCTTTATGGCATTGTTTAGTGCCGCACATTTCGCCAAAAACGTTTTTCAACTTTCACACAATTGCGCCATTTGCCGCGTCTTATGATGCCCGACGATGGATGGAGTGAAGGGAACCGAAAAGGGGGGTGGTGGGCGCTTGGGCGTGTACGACACAAATCTGCTGACGGAAGCTTTGGATACGTTTGGACCAGAGCATTTTTTTATACGTAAAACGTGCGGAAAGTTTGAGTGTCAGCTTAGCATAGGAGGGACACTGGAGCTGGGCACAGAACAAGTTATAAAACAGTAGATAATAAAATAATAAAATATATGTGTTTGAATTGCTCATGACGCGGCACACACACACGCACACTCTCGGACTCGGACACAAAGTTTTCGTTTGCAGCGATAAAATTACATGTCAAATTGAATGTAACCTGCCAGTTGTGCGCATTATTATGGCTATAATTAAACGTCCAGTTTAGCCAGCTGCCAATTGGCATTTGACCCTCGCTTCTGGCCCTGTGAAAGCCAGCCAAATGCCGCTTGATGGCTGGTCAATCATTGGTTGCTTTTATGGCTAACAGACGTTTAAAACTTTATGTGGCCGAACAGTGTCAACGTTTGGGGCCTCCACCCAAATAATATGCTTTACATTCGATGCGATGTGGTTCGATTCGATTCGATTCGCTTCTGTCTGTGGCTCATTAAACTGGCGCCTTGCCGACGCGCCCAGCCAATACGAAATTGTGCGCTTCAAACACTTTAAGCAAGGCCAAGAGGGCCAAGTTTTCAATTAGTTAAATAATTAATTTCATCGGCAATCATAAAATGAATATTCTATAGATATATCAATTGTTGAACACAAAAGCAAACCCTCATTTAATCAAATAATTCATGATATTTTGCACTTAAATTTTACCAATTTAATTCAGTTGATTTGCATTTTCAGCTGATTTAAAATTATTAATATTAATTTTATCATCCAATTGAGGCTTTTACAAGATGAATCTATTCAATTATGTTTATGGTTCAATTAATTGCTTAAAGTCAAGGATGACGCTACAAAATACCCTGTAGGACACATGAAGTGTAAGCTTCATATGCTAAATAATAAAATTATACCTTTAGACTGAAAAAAAATAAAAACAATTTCAAAATACCATTAATCATACAAAACTTAAATTTTCATCCAGCAAGGATAATAGCATATATTTATAATAATTAGGCAGTTACATCATATAGTCAACAATGTCTGTTGCGAGCAATTGTTTGTGTACAGGGTATAAAAAGCTTTTTGTTGTACAACAAATGTTGTGCTTGAATCATCAATAATTTTGAATTGCGCTCAGTTAATTAGCAGATTGCAAAAATTCATATTCTAATAAAAGTAATATAATTAAATGATTATGATTATTGAAGGGCAGCGAAAGTAAATGCTATACAAAGGCACAGGTGGTCACAGGTATATAAAGTGTGTGTAATATGTGGAGTTTAAAATAAAAACAGTCAATTAAAATAAATTTTTTTTGATATACATTGTTTTATCATTTATTTAGAAAATTAAATCTACAGTTTTATTTTAATGAGCTAAATGCTTGCGTTAATCTTTTTTTTATTCCTATATACTAATACCAAAGACAATATTAACACAGTATATTGTCTTTGCTAATACCTATAAGATGCAAGGTACATATATGTACATATTTTATATTTTTACTTAGCCCCCCTCGCGCATTCTTTGCCACCTTGCGATTTGTTTACCATTTGGAGCTAAAGGGTTTTGTTATTTGCATTCGAGTTATTTGCAGATTGGAAACTATAAAAAATTCGTCAAATGCGTCGGCAGCTCAAAGTACGATTAAAGTGGGATAATATATAACGCCCCCCCCCCCCCCCCCCCTGCCTCCCTGCCGATCGCTGTAGCTACTCAAGTGAGGGAAATCAATGCGTTTTCTATGTTAATACAAATCAATCGGTCTAATCGAATCAAACGTTTTTGACAACTGAGCAGCTCCAATGGTTCGCATTTTCCCGGCTTTGTCTTTGTCTCAACTTGTAAAACTAACGCACAAATCAACAACAACAATAGCAACAAGAACAGCAGCAGCAAAAGAACAACAAGTGCACAATATGCATAAAACTTTATATGGCATTTAAATTGTGTGCGCGGCCATGGCAGGGCGGGCGTATTGGGCGGGGGGCGTGGCTAGTTGGGTTAGCCAGCCCACCGAAAAAAAATAAATAAAAAACCCCGCACCCTGTTTGGCTGTTAACTTCGATTGTTAGCTCAAGCGTCACAAATACCGGAAATCGAATACAATTTGTAATTCTGATGAACAGTTGTGCAAAGCTTTAAGCGCACTCCTGAATCCTGGACGAGCAACAAGGACTCGCTCCTGGATTTTCTGTGCTTTACGCAACAGCCACTACTTGGCACAATGTCTATTTGGACTCTTGATGGTGTTATGCCCTGTTAAATATGAGAGTAGTCCAGAGAGCTTAATTCCAGTTTTATACAAAGCTATGTAACCGGCTAAGCAGGCAATTTTTTAAATTTTTTAAAATTATATATTTACAGAAACTGTGATTTACAACTTTTTATATACCTTCTCATTTCTCATAATGATTCCGCAAAATCGTTATTTATCGATTTCAAGCATTCTAGTCAGGTTCATCTGTCCATACGGCTGTGCATCTATCTAGTGTCGATCTCAGATGGTTTCAAATGCCTCTCATTCCATAGAAAAGTCTTCAGTTCTTATACTTTTTTTAAATGTCTTATTATCGATACTTATCGATTTTCAGGCATATCAGTCACATTCATCTATCTTTTCGTCTTTCCATCTATCACGTTGCGATCTCCGATCATAATATAGCTTCTTATTTCTTGGAAAAGTTTTCCTTTCGTGCTAATTTCTTCAAACCCCCTCAAGATCGACAGTTATCGATTTTCGGCTTTGGTTTTTTGACGCTAGTAAAAAGTCCCACAGCTCTCATCAAGTTACGGGATAGCCTTGCGTCGAGCAGGCTCGACTAGAGCACTTAAAGTTGTTTGCCGTTAGTTTTGTTGTTGTTGTTGTTGTTTTTTTTTTATTGTTATTTTTGTTTATTTTTTCATTCCCTCCAGCTCAGCTACTCTCTTGCTCACTATGCGCTTTGCTTTCTGGTTCGCTTTTGGATTCATTTCGTTATCGACTCAATGTCGACAACAATGGACCAAAATGTAATGCCAAATTGGGCGACATCGTTTTATGTGCTATTTCGTTGTTGCTGCTGCTGGTTGTTGCTGTTATTCAGGTTGTTGTTGTTGTTGCATTCTTTTTGCAAAAGGTAGACCATGGCGTATGCGTCCACTCATCATCAGCTGCTCTCCCTTAAATTTCGCACACGTAGCAGCATAAAAATTGACACCGATAATTCGCATGTGTGCATACGTGTGTGTGCGTGTGTGTGTGTGTGCGCGTGTATGTGTGCGTGTGTGTGTGTGTACCCAGAGCCAACGTAACGTATGCGCGATAAACACGTACACGTAACGCACACATACATCATGTCGAGTAAAATTTGTCGGTTCAGCTTGGGGGCTGGGAATAGGGCGGTCGTGGGCTGGGGACTGACGACCGGGGTCTGGGGCTGGTTGAATGTCGCGACGCTGTTTACACAAACAAAGTTATCAATTTTACACACGCCCCACATTCAATTTCCCGGTGGATGGGACGCCGCCACCCGTCGGGATAACAACATGTTATCACCCGTTACCCTTTCCCCGCTTGAGTACGTACCCCTCACCGAGTGTCGGCATTTCCATCAACTCTGTATGCAATCAATGTCCAAATCGAAGACGCAACGCGTCGAAGCCTCTCAGCAACAATAACAAATGGAGTACCACAGGTCGCCCGCCAAGGGTTGTTTAACACATTCCCGACATGAGGCATAATAACAACAAAATACACTGTCCGAGCAAAGTTTACACAGGTCAGTTAATACACGCCAGGGGGGTTTTCTATTCCGCTTTCAAGTAGTTGGCAGTATAGAGGCCACATGTTCTGGCTCGCTTTAGAGAAAATATTTGTAGGTGTTGGCGCTTGAGGGTGATTTATAATTATTTATAATGCCAAGTAATTGAACGGAATATATAAATAATTGTTTTAAACCAAATGGAGTAGGCATCAACTTTTGGCAAATTAATTAATATTTTATCAATATATTTAATATTATTATAAAACATATATAATATATTTCACAATGTCAAGTAATTGAACAATTAAAAAAAATATTCTTAATTGTGGGGTTCTGAGGACAATTACATAATTTATAATTCCAACAATAATATATATATACAGTTACTTAAAGCCTAATTAAATAGACCATAAATTTAGACAAATTAACTATCATATTATGTTGGTCAATATTTCGCTTAGTTTCAATAAATATGAGATAAAGTTCGTTTTAAGTGCGTGCATTTTACAAGTACTCATACATTTTTTATTTATTTTATTTGTCTATTTTATATATCTAAACATATGAGAATAATAACAATATTTTTATATATATTTTATTATATTTTTAATTTTTTTTACAGTAAATAATAATTTTAAACTAAATGAAATATGCCATATTATGTAAAGAAATTAATTAATATTTGTTCAATACTTTTTTAATAGTTAATATGCGATGAATAAGTACTATGAATATCATACAATTCATATAATTTACAATACATATACCTTAATATTTTTTTCGCACATTACAAAGAATGTTTATTGTAGTATTAAATGTAAAAGCGCCTATCGTTTTTAAGTTGTTTTTCTTTTTTTTTCTCAGTCGTGTCCTTGGAGTAGAAATTCTAACAAAATATCTATTACGCGCCATGCTAATAAATTATTTTGTTTTTTTATACCTTGATATTTTTTTTTACCAAGTTAAAATATATTGCTTGCTCACAAAGCAATGGGCCAGAACATGCTTTTGCCATCTATCTCGTTCTTTATAATAGGTCTTATATCATTCCTGGCTACTTAGTTCGGGTAGCAAGCGGACCATTGACTGACTGTAAATACGCATTTGGGAATAATTCGGTGAACATTTTAAACGTGCCCAAATAATTAGTTTGTCTGTTAATAAACTAATGAACAGCAATCACATAAAATTAATTATGTAAAAAGTATACAATTGTTTATTGCGCAACTCTTTAAAATATATGTGCAGGAATCGTAAAGGCTTTAGAGCTTTGGTGTTTACGTAACTTTATGTGGAATTCTAACAGAGCTTAAATTACTTTAAATTATAAATATTCTATTATATAAATATTCTATTATGAAAATATTTACAGCAAACCTTATTTAAAAATTGATTCAACCGTGACTTTAATTCAGTTTCAGTATAAATTACACTAAATTACGATTTATTTTAGCTCGATGGAAAAGTATATTTCGTTGAAATATTTAACTTTTTATTCGATAAATACTTTTCCCTCCCCCCTAGAACTAAAGCGGAAGCCCCAACAAGTAAAGCTACCCACTTGTGCATAAAAATTCACTTAGGGCATTGAGCGATGTGTTGCGCGGAAAATGGGTGGGGTGCTGTTTGTAGGGGGGTGGTTGTTACGAGAATATTGCGGGGGCTTGAGCTCGGTAAAATGTCGCCGCTTAGATGAGGAATGTTTTGTCTTGTTAGTGTAAAATAATAGATGCCAAGCAGACTAGTGTATTGGGGTATTGGACGGAGAGAACGGGGAGAACGGGGAGGAGCAGAAGTAGGTCGTAAGTATTACGCTCAAGAGTCTGCTGGGCGACACCTTTTCGGCTATTTGATGATTTGTTTTTCTCAATTTTTCTTCTCTGTTTTTGTATTAGCAAAAAAATGCGCGTAGGTAAAATAGGAAATTCCATTGAAATTGCATTTGTCTGACAAAAATATTTATAATAACTTTGAAAATTCAATTTCCAAAGAAAATATGTTAAACGAATTTGCATGGACGATGTGCGCGTGTGTGTGTGTTGGTTTGTGTCGGTGTGTGTTGGTGTCGCTGGCATTGCCGTTGTCTGTGTGCTAGAAAATTAAAATCAACCATATGTTGCCCCATCGATTTTGATAAGGCGCTGGCAGAGAGTTGCCACCCAGCTGCGACAGGCTTCATATCCGTTTCCGCTCTAACATAATGGGTCACGGTGTGTGCATGTGTTAGTGTGAGTGTGTATTTTCCGTTTTCAATTGAGACGCGCCCTGACAAAACTTGTAAAACGCGCCTTGTCATGCATGAGTTTTTGCCATTTTATTAATGTTGTTCCTGTTTCTGCTTCAATTGTTGCGCTTATTCCTTATTTTACCCATTGTTGTTTCTCATGTTGTTGCTGTTGTTGTTGCGTGACACAAATCAAACGACATTTTGTATGTGTTTTTGGCGCTATGCTCAAAGCCTTGTTAAATATTTCATAAGCACTTTGCCCCACAGCAAAGACGCTTGAAATTCCAATAGATTGGTATATGCGTGTGTGTGTTACACCTACTCAGGAACCGCCAAATGGTATATGTTACAATTAAATTACGCTTACAATAAATGTTGCCGCAACATGTTGCTGCCAGATGGGCAGCAGAGCGCCTGCGCCGGAGCGAAGAACATTTGCATTTACCACTCTTTGCGTAGGTTAGTTTTCACATCGAATTCAGTTGTTTAACACGCCTCAAGCCTGTCGGAACGCGTTGCACGCACAGAGTACTGCAAACGTGACCCGGTGACTCACTGTGACTGGCTGTGATTCGGTCACGAGTTGAACACGAAACAACACGCAGCACGAAACACGTGACGGTGCTCGTGCGGCTCGTTAGATTAACGAGTGTCGCAATTTTGTTGTGACGTAAAGTTCGAAAAGAGGCAACGGCAAATACGAGAAACGCGCTACGTAACACGTAACGCCACGCGGTCGAATGCGTTACGCGACGCATGAAATGGCGGCACGCAATTCGCGCTACATTGAATCCAAACGCATCGACAGCAAATCCCTCTAGTCCTACGCAAAAAGGTGCGTCTGCCAAACACACCAACAGAAATTTGAATACCCGCAAAAGCGTCTGCCAATACTCATGAATACTCATGAGTATCTCTATTGAGTTTGAGTACTCGTACAATTAAGTGTATTAGTAAAACGTGACCAGACCGAAATTATAGCCACGGGCACCCCAAAAGTAAACGTCCATCAATTTCTCAGCAGCTTAGTGCGTAATGAAGAAATTGCTTAACTTTGGCACAATCACCGCACCCCAACCACTGCTCCACCGCTTATCGGCCCCCGCACTTGCCCAGCGGCCGTCATGGTGATTGAAAACTCAACCGCATTGCGGACTTGTCATCATTTCAAATAAATGTGCGCCCGTCTCTGACTCAGTCTCCGATAAGACTTAAGACTTACGACTCAAAATCTAATCCCTTCCGCAGCGGTTACGCCGCGCCCCATCTCCTCCGACGTGTCCAGTGTCCTTATAAATTGAGCATGGCGGTTGGCGGTTGGCTGTTGGCTGTTGGCGGTCGGCGGCTGGTAAAAACAATATGGCGTTGACTCATTTAAGTCGCTGGCAGAGTGTCTTTGTCTCGAGTTTTGCGATTGCCATCATTTATTTTAATTACTTTTTGCTGTTGTCGTCCTTGGTTGCAGTTATAATTTAATAGCGTCACAAATTGCGCATGAAATGTTGTTGGAATACTTTATGGCGATGCTTGTGATCATGGGATTAACCACAACATTCGATAAGCACACAAGCCGCATCACCAGCCACATGCAACACTTTGGTAAGTACCCAAGACCATCAGCAAATGCAACCAGCACCAAATTTCATCAATAAAACTTGCAAGTTTGTTGATAGAAATTGAAACTAGTTTTGCAATTGAAGAACTTCTACCAAATGGATACAAATTTGTCATTAGGAATAAGCTGTTAAATAATTTTAACTTGAAAAACATATATTCTTATTGTTTATTTCAGTAGTTTCAATCACAGCACAATTTAAGCATCCAGCATGCATTTCTTTAGTTTAGAATACTTAACCGCAGCCAACTTAACGGGCACATGCAAATATTCAGGGTTGCCAGATCGTTTTGTCTGTCAAATCTGCCAGCATTGCCTCACATCAATTAATTAGGCAGAGAATGAATATTGAAAAATGCTCAGTAATGTGAATGTTCGGCCAATCAAAATTATGTAAATAACTAAGAAATTTAGAACAATTTGTTTCATATTGATTTACGTTGATTTTATATTACCGCACAGCAGCTGTAGAGAGTAATAAAGTAAAACAAGCTTTAGTTAATTGACAAACTTAGAGAAAACTGAACTTCCAGAATAAAGTGTTTAATAAAGAAATGTGAGCTCTGAAAAGAAGGTTAAGAAATTGGGAAATCAATTAAACTAGCTAAATCATTCAAACGTGAGCTGTTAAAAAACTTAAAGCTTTGCTAGCAAGATTCGTACAATATTATAATGAAACGTCAAGCTAACTCACTCTTAATTCAAGAACAATAATTTTTGAGTCAGCTACTTTGAAGTTGTTAAACTAGGTGATAAATCAGCTGAACATTATCCGCTATAGATAATTTTGTCATATCAGTTTTAAACTGATCAAAGCAACTCAAAAGTACATTTTAGCTGAAACCAAATCAGTTCCGAAATACTTCTTATACTGAGCTTTTATTTTCTGTTCAGTGGTTCCGGAACTAAGATAATTTTATCAATCAACCACTGAGCTTTCACTAGTTCCGGAAAAAAAGTTATTAAATTAATCAGCTACTGAGCATTTAGAAAATTTATCAGCTTTATCAGCTGCAGTTTATATGAGCTGCTCTTCAACATTAGAGAAACAAAATATCAAGTCTTAAAGCGAATTAAAATTTGAACATATGTAAGGATTTCCGTTCCGTTCTCTTGATAAATGATTCAATATTTGAAAAGCTCATCATCAGTTCCGGCGCTAGTTCATTTTAATTGATAACTGAGCCTATTGACAGCCTTGTTGAACTTCACTTTCACATTGCATATGAACAAATATGAAAATAAATAAATATGAATATAAATATTTGAAGGTCGAACGACCGCACGGTATAATATCCCAATAAATAGTTATATTTTACATCCAACTACTCATTCGCTAGACCCAAAAAAAAGGAGGCAGAGTGTGCGGGTGTTTATTTGTATAAACATTTTGTATCATTTTTCTTCTTCGTTTTTTTGAGGGAGGTAAAGCAAATGCAATTTCTCATTTCGTATTTATGGCACCTGGCCTCAGTTTTAGTGCTCACATGTGAGTGAGTGGGGGCTGGGGGCAGTTACGGGCGAGCTGCGGTTAAACTCAACAGTTTGAAAAACCGAAAAAAACTGGGCTCCAGTTACTTTTGAACGTAGCCGCGCACTTTGCATGTAAATACAAAACTTTTATTAAAAAAAAAATACAAATATTTTTATGTTTTTTTACGGTGCCCGTATGAGTGCGAATGTGTGTGTGTGTGTGTGTGTGTGTGTGTGTGCTAGTGTGTGCTAGTGTGTGTGTGTGATTTTTTCTGCTGTGCAGCGTACAGAAAGCAATTTCATTTGTTAAATGTTTGGCGGCAAACGTGAAGCCTGCGGGACGGAAGCGAATAGCAACAGTTTCAATTAAGTGTTTAACGGCATTTTATTGCTCGATATTTGATAGCCCCCACAAGGGCTAATGGGCGAGCCTATAAATCAATATAAATACATGCGTATGAGCAGCATAATGTATATTTGGCAGTCACACACACACACACACACACACACACACACACACTGTATTTGTGTGTGCTTCTGTGTTTGTATTTGTATTTGTTTAGGCACTCGTGGATTATTAGCGCATTAGTTGGCTAATACACGATGTTGATAAAGCGGCCTCCACATAAATCACTCGCCTTAAGTGCGGGCCCCAATGATGGATCATAATACGAATGCTTTTTAGCCATGGACACATATACACGAATAGTATTCAGTAGATATGCCAATAAGAAGGCAAACTTTGGCATAAATTAAGCACAAATACTCGTTAATCAAATGAATGTTGATTCGTATGCTGTCTGGCCATTCACTCACACTCACAATCATTCGCACTCGCACTCATTCATATCCATTTGCCGAGCTGTCTTTTGCAACATGTAGCCAAGTGTTTGCCCTTCATGCGATTTGGATAGAAACGTAGACGTTGATGTTGAATATAAATGCACATGAATACATTAAGATTGACATTTAGATACAGTTATTTAATACCCTTTTCAAGTGCGTGTGTGGTAGTATGTGTGTGTGTGTGCATGATTGAGTGCGACAAGTCTCGCATTGTAGTCTGCAACCACACTTGACAAGCGTTTATTGACACTGGCCTTAGATCACATTGTAAGCCAAGTTCTATATATGCTACCAATGCCATCCACAGCTTTGGCCACGGAGCTCTCCAATCTGATACCGGAGGAGTACGAGCCGCAGTTTGATAATAGCTCGGAGCGTGAAATAATCGCCGCCTTGGGCACGACGGCTCGCATGCATTGTCGCGTACGTAATCTAGGCGATCGTGCCGTCTCCTGGATCCGGCAGCGGGATCTCCATATACTCACCATCGGCATCATGACCTACACCAATGATCAACGCTTTCTGGCCCGGCACATTGACAACTCCGATGAGTGGGTGCTAAAGGTCGTCTCGGTGCAGCCACGCGATGCCGGCGTCTATGAGTGCCAGGTCTCCACGGAGCCAAAAATAAGTCTCGCCTATAAATTGATGGTTGTGAGTAAGTATCGGGCAACGAATTGGGCTTGCATATTGGGTTAAGTTATAAAACTTTTAGATAAGTTTATCTGAAATCAAATTTTATTTTCAATTCCTTTTTTCTTAATGCTTGTAATTCACAATGAGTTATAGCGCCAAAAGGGCAACAAGCAGAGACTGCTATTTAAAAAATCGGAAGAATTTTATCACGGACAAACAGCTAACCTTTTGGTTTTTCAACCATGTTGCTTGTTAGTTATGTTATATAAAACAGAAAAGTCGAGAATTTGATAAACTCGACGCGCAAGTGTGGAAATATCACGAAAATCGGCTGTATTCTACATTTTTGTTTACTATCCAATAGGCTCCTTTTCATTTTCAATCCGCTTTGTGTAAATTTATTAAACGGGCAGGTGTTTCACATTTTTCAAAATATCCCATCTTTTTTAGGGAATATGTGGGTCAAATTTTGGGAGTCAAACTCATTTGAAAATATCTTAATAAAATATTATTTAAGTCGATTTTAAACTTTCGAAAATGTGTGAAGTCTTACATTTTGTCCGAACGAATTTCACACGTAACTTTAAAGCGGGTGGAAACCTTGATACCAACTATTAACGCTTTTATTATTTTTTATTTTATATTAATATATATTTAAGTAATTATTTATCTAAATGCCAAGCAATTACTTTTTTATATTTTTGTGACACAAAACATATATTACACTAACCAAATCAAATCACTTTTTTTTTTTTTTTTTTTTGAGCATTTTGTGTTGCAACATTTATTTATTATCTGAGTAGAAGAGAAAACACACAAAATTAAAAAAAACAGCAGAAATCCCAAGATTAACTATTGTCGAAGGAGCGAGTGAAGACTGAGTGAAATCGTGCTGACAGGGAAAAGTGTTAATGAGATATAAAGAAACTAATTGTGCACACAAGAAGTAGAGAACAGAAAAAGCCGCGAAAGAAATTATAATAAAAAAAATGTGTGAGGTTATGTCAGAAGACAGACAATTAGGCGGAGAATGGAGAAAATAAGCAAATTAAGAGTAGAATACAAATAAAACTGGGTCAAAATACATCCAAATCCAAACTAAAAATGGAAACAGTAATATTAAAAAAACTAAAATAAACAGAAATATATATATATAAGTATATATTATTCATTTATAAGTTTGTAATAGTTTAGTTATTATTAACACAACTTGAATTCTGGCAAAAAGTTGCAGTTTAGTTGGAATTCAGTTACGATTTTGCAAAACTCATCATGCTGAAAACTTATTTGACAACATAAACTAGCATTTAATACTTGAAAAAGAGAAACTTTTACATTCAAATTGGGATGGCAAACAGCTGCAGAGGATTGAAGGGGGCCAGGGCACAGAGGAATAGAGTGGGTGGGGGCAGGGGTCGTGCATTAGTTTAACGAGCTGTGCTGAGCGTCAGGTGCGAGTGCCAACAAGAAGCAGCAGCAAATGCTAATGAGTTTTGGGTACTCAAGAAAAAACCAAAAAAAAAGGGAGGGAAACGCACGGAATGGAACACAGTGCTGCCAACAGTTTGTAATTGACATAACCTTTGCGATCTATTGACAGCGTCCAAGGCACAAATCCTGGCCAATCGCGAACTGTTCATCCAAAGCGGCAGCGACATCAATTTGACATGCATAGCACCCCAGGCGCCAGGACCCTACACACACATGCTCTGGTACAAGGATACCGAACTGGTGAGCGATTCGACTCGCGGCGGCATACGCGTCATTTCCGAACAGCAAATCAAGACGAGCAATTTGGTTATATCCCGTGTATTGAACACGGATTCCGGCAATTACACGTGCTCCGCGGATAACTCAAGTGAGTGCCAGCTGACCTTACACACACACACACACATACTCGCACCCACTCACACACACGCCCATCATTCATCTACCACGCCCATTTCTTCTTGCTGCAGACTCCGACAGCGTCTTTGTCCATATCATTAAGAGCGAACAGCACGCGGCCATGCAGCATGAGCTGGGCATTCGACTGGAGGCTGGAGGCCCGAGCCTGTGGCTGCTGCTTGGCCTGCTCCTACTGCTGCAGCATATGCCACACCGCCCCCTGCGCCAGCTGGCCTTCGTCTAAGCTCTGAGCCGCAACTTATGTTTGATGTCTGCTTTGGCGTTAGCCCTTAGACGGTGGGGTGCGTGGGCATAGGGGTAAGTTTCGTTGCGACAACTCTTTGGGGAACGTTCGCAATTGATTTCATTGCCCACTTTACAGCACTGTTGACCCGAAGGGATGCTGATGCCACGCCCACAAGCGCTGTATATAGGAGGTAGAGATGCATCTGTGTATATATTGTAAATCGAATTGGGTTTTTCATTTGGGCAGCTTTAAGTATTTTTATACATAGTTAAGTGAAAATAACAACAAATAATACAAGTCGATTCATTGATACATATTTAAATCGTGCGATCGACTAGCCCTAAGCCAAGTAAAACGAAAATGCAAACTTTAAATCGAATAATTGAAAAATCGAAATATCGAAAAATAGAAAAATAATGTAAATACGTATATGTTTATTATTAATTAACAAGTGACAAGAACCATGTTAAACTGTCGCGCCCGTCAAATACAAATTGAAGGTGTGCACAACACATGTAAACACACACACACACACACACACACACACACGCATATAGGCATTGCTATACTAACTGTCATCTAGATTAATTATGATTAATTGTGCCACTGCGAGTGCAAAATTAAATTTAAAAAAAACACATGATTAATGGCATTATGAATATGTGCACGGACCCGAAATTCGAGATTCCCACCCATCTTCCACCCGTTTCCGAGCAATTGAACAACATTTACGACACTGACTTTCCGCCATATATTGCCCCCCTGGCTATGTCTGAGATTATGCGGCTTAATTGCACTTTGTTGCGCTAGGGTCGGATCCAAGGGGAAGGAGGTAAGCGCAGACACGCGAGCTCGGCCGGTAATTGAAAAATGATAAAGGTCTCCGCGCACCTGTACGCCCTGCACTCCCCACATATATATGAGCGAATCGAATGGTCGATTTGAGCAGAGCCTCCGGCGCAGATTTGACAACACTTTGCAGTTGCTCGGTAATTGATAAAAGAGCAACTCGGTAGCAAAAGCATTGAATTTCCAATATTATAAATACATATATATATATATATATATATGTATATGTATATTCATTTGCATTTCATTAAATTCGCCATCATTTTTCAACAGAATTTAAGGATTTTTTTAAGGGTTTATTGCATTGAAAAACTATGAAAGTTGAACAATTTTTTTTTTCATAGTTGTTTATTCCCTTATTTTTTATTTCCTCATTTTATATTTAAATATATTTTTAATTGGGCTTTTAAAGGGTTTGATGAAATCAACAATATGCACGTGAATCCTTGAATTATATGAGAAAATAAACTTATGAACTTATCTAGTAGAATTTATTTATATTCATATTTACATTTGTGTTTATTTTCTTTAATTTTCCTTTGTTTTATTTTTTATATTTATGTCAGATATTTGAAAGATTTCAATAAGTTTAAATACGATGAAGAACTGCTGTAAGTAAACAAATTTAATGAAAATCGTTTGTTTGAAACTCTTTTGCTTACCATCCGATTGGCTTCAAACTCCTTTTTAAAGATCTGTGTTCAAAATTATTTAAAGGAATGTTTCGCACTATTTGGAAAATCCATTCCTCCTTGTTAGAAATGCGGTTCAAAGATTTGGTGGGCTATGTTTCCCGCTCAAATTCATTTCCAAGCATCTATATGAAAAATCATTTGAGACGTATTTCAGCTTTCGGTGGAAAATGCGATTCTAAGATTTGTTTCGTCAAGTTGTAAGTTTAGTTCAAATTGCTTCTAAACTTATTTTCAAAGCTCTACATAAGAACTTAATAAATTCGTGGTTTAGCGAGTTGGGAAATTCTATTCAGTGGTTAATTAGCGAAAAAAGTTTGTATGTAAGTTTTTGGGCTACCGTCCGATTGATTTACTTTGTAGGTAACACGGGCATGACCGGGGTATACCCGATAGTTATATTATATTTATTATTTATATAATTATTTACATACATAATATTTCCATGGAAACCCATTTTTTACAGCGTTAGTTGAAAATGCAGATAGGAATTTTTTAGGTACGTTGAGCTGGCATTTTGAGGCACACACCAAGAGGAGCTGTTTTCAAAGAATATCTGAAAATTAAATTTTAATCCGACTTGAAATACTTGCAGCAGTTGCAGCACTAAGTGGCCGCAAAATGCGATTGTGGATTGTGCCTTTATTCGGAATACCAAAGTCAAGATGTTGCACGTTGTTCTCAAAAAAGAAGCCGCTAAGTAGGCAGCATCATGGCAGTGAACGTGGCCGGTTGGCGGGTGGAGAAAGGGCTGCTGCAGCGCTGCAAAGTAGGCAACACTTGCGCAGCATTTAAGCTGATTGTAGCATGCGCTGGCATTCTGCTCGAGCCAATACTAATTGAAATAAAAGCCGTCAAGTGCCAGTGCTAATGGTACAGTAAAGCAAAATGGTAGTACATAACGCTAAGCACAGCCGCCGCATCTATCATAATGGCCAGCCAGGCGCAGGCTAGAGTGGAAGATGGGCCGGCCCAGCAGTTGTTGGCCCGGTTAACATGCTGTGTTTGTTGGCCCAAAGGCATTTGAAGTCTTTTGGGAATATTTTGCGTATCTGCAGCCAGGCGCGCTGACAAGGCCCAAGTAACACACATATTTAATATAGATATATAAATGTGTGTGTGTGTGTGTGCGTGTGTGTGTCCGTGTGTGCGAGGGTGTAACCCATCGGGCCATAGTCCCAGCTCAATGAAATGCAGCTCCTGCTGCTGCTTCACCTTCACTCATAAATTGTACAGCGTGAAATAAATCAAACTCAGCCTCTCCCTAGAACTGGAGCCTCTGCCTGAGACGCTGTCAGTAACAAATCATGCTCAGGGCTACGGCCCAGAACAGGCAACAGCCCAGGCGCCGCCATCCTAGTCGTAGCCGTACACTTGTTTACGGCCTTAATATGTACGCACAAGCCCGAAAAGAAAACAACAGCAACAACAACAATAAAATTGCGTATACGCTGTGTGTGCCAGCAGCAGACGAAGCGCTCGAACGGAAGTGCGGAAGTTCCGACTGTGCGAACACGACGACAACAGCAAGAACAAGCGCTAAGAAAACTACGGGACATTGTCGCTGCGTCGGAAAATATTTAATTACTAATGAGTTTTTCGTGCTGCACAAAAATCAACATTTTAAATGCGGCAGCTAGAACCAAAACAGTGTGCACCCAAAAAAACCTTGTAACATTTTTAATTTGCTAATTAGCAAGCGTTGGCAGCCATTTTGATTGATAGTCACACACGCACACGCACACACACACACACACACACACACACTAGCAAATGATTCATTATTCAGTTAGTGCTGTTAGTCAATTGATTATCAGGTATTATGCTTGACAAATTTCTAGAATGTCCTGCCTCCAAGGCAACCAATTGGTTTCAATCCGATGAATATTTGCTGCCTCACTGCGCAGAGCCGTGGCGTGTGATGGGGGCGAGGGCGGGGGCGGGCTATTAGACTGTAATAAATTGTATGTACACGTATGTGTCATGATATATGGTACATACACAAATATGTATGTATATAGTATAGTATATGCACAGCCACCCACACACGTGAATAAATTATGATTGGTATTCACGCAACTTTGGCAAAAACAATGACAACTCTTAACATTTAAAAAGGCCTTAGTCATCGTTGTCGTTAACCTAACCCAGATAAACAGCAACAACATCAACAACAACAACAACAACAACAAACACAACATCAGCAATGAGCAACGGAAGAAGCAGAAAAAAAGACGACACACTGGCAGCTGAAAAAGTTTATCTCTCGATATTATTGGGGCATAACTTTGCGGGTCATAAATCAAATAAGATGCCCGCTGACACTTAGCAACACATAAGAAATGCAAACGATTTTATTAAATATACAATGCAAACCGCAAAGTCTACAAAAAACCAACAACAACAGCAGCAACAACAACATCAACAACATCATATTGAATCAGTTAGCAATACTCTATATTAGTATTATTGTTGTAGGTATGGTACACATGTCACAGCTTTTGTACTTGATGCGTACATTTTAATGCTCCTAACGAAATAATTGATTAACATAGAAAAACAAACAAGAAGAGCCAGCTACGGCGCGCCGAAGATTAAATACCCTACATAAGGTTGTCGGCTTTGCAGTTTGGCAAACTCCTAATGCTGAGCTAGGTCACGATATCTTAAAAGAGGAAAACAACTTACTTTCGGCTGAGTTTTTCCCTGTTATTGTAAAGTTTACGGATCTTGTTATGAATTGGCTTATTATTTAGTAAAATGTCAAAATTAATGAATGCCCACTTTGGATTAGTTAAAAAGTTAATCATGAATGGTCCGATTATTCCAGCTAAAGTGATCCGATCTGCCAAACATAAAAAAAACTTAGGCCAAGCCTTATGACAAGAGACTTTCCTTTTACAGTGTCGGAGATATCTCCGAAAAGTGAAGATAAAGCTTTCTTAACTTCAAAGATCTGAGAGAATATTCTAGCTGAAATTTGGAAATCTTGTTTTTAGACATATTTAAAATTTATATTTGGAATAAAAAATCAGAATAAATAAAAATAGGTCATGTAAAGAGAATGCAAAAATAATTGTTAATTAAATACATCAAAAAATATAGAGGATTCCGGCAGTTAGACAGTAAATTGCAAAACTAAAAATTTGCATGAAAAGCAGGTATTTAATATAAAAAATATAAAGGAACGCGGAAAAAATTCGAAAATAAATTAGAATTCTACAAATTTGCAAGAAAAGTAGGAATTTCGATTACAATAAAGTCAAAAATATCGAGTAGCGTTCCAATTAGGAAAAAATGTAGGACGGCAGAAATGATTGGAATTCATATTAAAAATCTAAAGAATATCTTTTATCAACTATCACTTTAAATAAATCATATATTTTATTAATCCCCTCCCCTCAAGTGAAGTCAACGAATATAAGCGGTATTTTTTTGGATGAGAAAAACTCTTTGCATTTAAAGCACGCTCTTTAAATAATACTAGTAAAGCAGTTGCAATACTTGAAAACAGCCCAATTCATGCAAAATATTTGTAGCTCAAGTATTTGATTTCTGCGGATGTTGCAAAGCAGCCCGAAAAGCGAATATTCCTCTAACAAATCAATTAAACTGAGCGTAAAAGCGTTTGAAAACATTTATCATGCGATTTGCTCCGACTGAGATGCGTTTAAGTTTGCCACGACTTTTGCACAGAGAGCGAAAGAGAGAGAGAGAGAGAGGGAGAGAGGAGAGTGGCAGGGGGAGAGAGGCAGAGAGATTTAAGTGATTTGCTGACTGGCTTTAAAATCCAAGTCAGTTTTCGGTGTAATAAATGGCCTGGCACTATTTGAATAGCACCAGCCCGAAAATGTTGATTTTCGGTTTGGTTAGAGTTGGGCTTGGGTTTGGGTTTTAATTTAAGTTTTGTTTTAACAGCGCACAAAAGTGCAAAGTGCCTGCATTTTGCAGCAATTTCATTTGGTTTGCATTTTGTATAGCCCCCACTTTGTTTTTTTTTTTACGCAGGGGTGGGAAAGGGCTTGCTTTTATTTCCCTGCTCGTTACTGTCATTTTCTTGCATGCGACACGCGATGTTCGCGCTGTAGTTTTGTAGGCCCTTTTAGAGTCACCTCCCCCGTCCTCGGCCTCCTACAAGGAGTCCATATGTGAGCCATGGCCTTTGGGGAGCGGGCGGGCGCCAAACTCCAGCTGCTACCATTTGCTGCAATGGCTGCCGCATATAGTTTAATCTTCAAACAAAATCGTTTGATCCATATCGCTTAGCCCGGCTAGCCCGCAGAGTTAGGGTTAAATGGGGGCGTGGGGCGGGGCGGTCAATGTGTCAGCTAACTGCACGCCGCAATTGCACCCGCTGGCAAGAGGTTAATTTCCCCCAGGAAGAACACAACTCAATAGCCTTAAAGAACAAAAAAAAAAGAAATGGAAGCGCGCTAAGTAAACCTGAACATTAACAGGCCGCCATAAAGATGAAAAAGGCCAGCAGTAAGGCGTCTCGGGAGGAGGAGGGGCTGCCCCACCTGGCTCAACGAGCCGAACAATATGAAATTACCGCTCTGAAATATGAACCACCCGCTGAGATTTTATAGCAGTCAACTTTGAATTATTAAATATGTATTTTCCAGCCAAACGCCAGAACCAGAAACAGAACCTGAACAGGGAAAACCAAAGAAAATGCTCAAAATATGCTTCAAGTTTTTCGGTTATTTTCTGTGCCTGCCTGTATGTGTGCATGAGTGCGGCTAATTCACAGGGAAATTATTTATAAAATTACCCAAATGCCATAAAAGTGTGCTATAAAAGTGCCCACTAAAAGCTTTATTGCAAGCTCAAACTGAAACAGCCAGTTCACAGCGCAAAAGCTTTCGATTTTTGCTTGCTGCCAAAAGCTCAGCTTTGCGCATAATGAGCTGTCAGTGGGCAAAGCTTTGCACAAAAACCGTTGCGTCCATAATGAGCCACAACTTCCACCTGGCCCTCTTCTTCTTCTTCTTCTTCTGCATCGAAGATGGACGAGCGCCCTGTAACTGGAAGGAACAAATGACAGCCCATTAGCCAGTTATTGCGACAGCCTGACGGCCAAAAGCACTAAGCACATTAGCAGCTTCCGCTGTCTACAGCCTGTTCATAAATATGCACCTAAGTAATTTTCATCACACCCAAAACCTAGTCGACCAGCGTTATTCATCATTCATCACACACACACTCACACACTATATAAAGATAATACATATATCTTTATATATATATATTTACAATAAATGTGACTGTGCATATTTATAAGCGTGTGCTAAAAATAGCTTCATACTCATAAATTCTCAGTTCTTGCGTTTGCTCGATCGTCGTTTGTTTTGCCTTTTGGCTATTTTATCTGTTTGGTGTCTACATTATTTCTTTGCATGTGTTTGCTTGTGTGCGTGTGTGTATTAGACAGAGTTCACTGTGCCAAAATCATATGTAGCATAGTCTTGTTTATTTATCAAAGCACAGCTGCCATATCTCAGTCTATTTATTTATTTATATTACCGTCTTGCAGCAGTCGCTTTGTGTGAAAAGTAATAAAATTTTCAAATATTTGTCGTTTAACTCTTCTAGTTTATTTAAAACATCTATAGAATATAACATTCCTTTGGCTGTTTTGCATTTAATTATCACCCCGATTTGCTTTACATTTCCACTTGAACAATTATCTGTAAACTTACTGATTCCATATTAAAAATATACTGACTGCGTCTTTTGCCTTTGCCCTGGGTAATATAGTTTTGTCGAGCTATATGTAACTCATGTGGCTCTAGGCGTTTCAAAGACCATAACATATATTGTTTTATATTAATTATTTTAAAACCAATAATATTAAAATAGGATTTTTACAAATAGCAGAAATATACGAATTTAATATTATATGTAATACTTTGGCTTATACCATTTGGTTTATTTTTATATTGCTTCTCATTAAGAGCTTGTTTTCGAATGTTCATTCAACGCTAAAAAGGGTTTTTAATTATATACAGTTTTCCATGAATATACATATAATTATATGACTATACATATTCGTATTTTAATATTAGCTAATTCTTCTTATACTTAATCTGCTCGCTTGTATTCTAAAATTGCCAAGCTCTTTATCTGACTGTAAAAGACACATGTACAATGAACATGTATGTACAGTGTTGCAAAAGCTTTGCAGTTAATTAAAGCGAATTGGTGCTTAGCAGCATTTGCTCATATGGTTACTTAACCTTCATTTCATATTATTTATACATAATTTTATGCAATTGTTAGGGAATTTAATGTTCCGCAAGACGCATTTTGTTTCTCGCTTGTCCAGTTGTAGTTGCTGTTGCTTGTTTCTTGCAGTGCATGTAAGCTGTAGCTTGAAAGTGGCTGTTGCCATTGCGCTAGTCGTCGCTCTTGTTGTTGTTGTTGTAATTGTAGTTACTCTTACGCTTGTTCTCGTCGCTGTTGTTGCTGCCGTTATACTGAGTCGCTTTTTTCATTTGCTGCTTCGGGGTTGCCATAATTTTTTTCATTTCTTTCGTTTCTGTACACATTTCTTTTTTTGTATTTGTGTTTTTTTTTTTTAAGTTTTGCACAGTTTGCACGCATCGGTCCGTAAATTTATGCATTTGGCTATGCGAGCGTAATAAACAAGACCTTCAACCGACGTCGTCGACGACGTTCCGCTCACACACACTCTCTATCCCTCTTACTCGCACTCTCTCTCACTCTGCCCTGCTTAAGCGCTGGTCAGCCTTTTCGTGCTGTCGCTGCTGCTGCTGCTGCTACGTTTGGTCACTTCCATTGCCGGTGCTGCCAGACTTTTATTTTTATGCGTAGATATTAAATGTGTTTCCTGGCACTTTATTCTTTAGCTGTTGCTGTTGCTATTGTTTTTTGTTGTTGCAGCTGCTGCTGCTGCTGCTGCTGCTGCTATTGTTGTTGTTGTTGTTTTTGCTGCTGTTGGCGTATTGTGCCGTTTTGCAGCAACATGACGTCGACTGCGCCGCCAGCGTCTGCACATTGGCGCAAATGTGCGGATATCATTTTGCAAAGGGCGCAAAATACGAAAAAGAGACAAGCAAAAGAAAAAAAAACACCGTAGCAAAAACGCAAAAGCTCAAAACGCAACCGAGTTTATGCCTAGAATGGGGCTAAAATGGCTGCGGCTGCGGCAATGGGCTCTCGTCTATATGATTTGAGCAGCAAGTCATGGCCGCAGTTTCTAGAGAGAAAAAAATAGAAAAAAAGAACTACGCGCGCACATAAAACTTTGCCAATTTCAATAACAACATTTCATTTTCAGTCCGCAGCTCCGCAGTCCGCTGCTCAGCCGTTTACCCTCAGCCAAAAACGCACGCTGGGGAGCTGTGCGCCTCGAGTCAAGTCGAGTCGAGTCGGCATCGAAGCTGTTGCCTGTTTTTGAGGCTTACGCCTTGGCGCCAGTGTGCGTTCAGGGCAAATGCAATGCCACTGACTGTCATGCCACACACCCGGCCACTGCTTCGCTTGCCTCGATCCGCCCGCTGCTGACACCACAATGCGCGCCGCTGAAAGGAAATTCATAAAAATGTTAATTTTTCCGCCGGAAATATAATTTATGTAAAGCGCAGCGGGTGACCCAAGGTATGGTCGGTCGGTCGGTCGGTCGGTCGGTCGGGCGGGTTGGCTGCGGCGCAGCAGCTAACGATTGCAGTTATGAAAAATATATCCGGTGCGAATTATAAAATACAATCCGCGCAGTTGAGCTTCAACTGAATATTGCCTCACAATAAAATGCACATTAATTTGCATATAATTCAAGCATTTTTTCCGCACAAATATGCATGAAATACGACCGCGCCCACAATTATCTAATTAATCCAACACGCCCAGTATGTACGTGTGTATGTGTGTATGTGTGTGTGTGTATGCGTGTGTGTTTGTGGCTCATTGTTAGCATTGCGGCAACATTTTCAAGTTGTTGCCATGACCATTAATCTTTGCAAGAAGGTAATTGCTTAGCAATTACCCTTTTGCAGCTTTACCCGCCTTGCCCTGAGCTGCCCTCCTCCCAGCTTGACCACGCTGCTGCCACACTCCGTTTTGGCTTAAACCCATTCCGTTTGCCATGCCGCAAAACCCATGCCCAGGGCTAACTTGCAAATACGGCTGCCCTGGCCAATGCATATCCGCGGGGGAGCTGCAGTCGCTGCTCGTATCTCGCTCTCCCTCTCGCTCTCTCTCTCTATCTCTCTCACACTCTCTCGGTCTCTCGCCTCGCTTTATCTGACTCGCTGTGTGCCGCTTTGTCGCTGCCGCTGGCGCTGCCTCTGCTGTGGTTACATTTCAGCGGAAGTCCCACGCAATGCCCGCCGGCAACAGCTGCAGGCAACCACTCGGCCCCGCTCCGCCCCGCAACGTCTCAACCGCTGCCCGGCTTCCACACACTATGTACGACAATGTCGGTACATAACACGACCCGCGACTGCTCCGACTGCCGCCCCCGCTTCAGATTCAGCTGCAGCTACAGCTGCATGTCCTGTGCTCCGAAACGTGGCCCTCGTCATGCTGCGCCTGCATTGTGTTAATGCTTTTTGTTAAGCTACAAGGAGCAGCGCGGAGAGCGAAGCGGAGCAGCGGGGCGGCTGAAAACGAGCGAAGGGAGGCGTTGGCAGGCGACACGACGTGAAGCCAGGCGAATGAGGAGCAATGAGGAGCTATGTGGTGCTCCATTGTGCAGTTTTGCAGCGTGTGTTGCTTTTTGCAAATGTTTGCAGCACACACACACACACACTCGCACAAAAATGGCACAAAAATGGCAACGTCAAGAACAACAACTGAAACGCAGGCAACATTTGAAGATACTTTAAAATTCGTAGCAACAAATGCAGCTGCCCAAAGCAGAGTATGAGAGAGAGAGAGACAGAGAGAGAGAGATAGAGAGATAGCAAGAAAACGCAGCGAAAGAGAAGAATTTCAAATCTGAATTAGCATTTGCATTTGTATGGCATAAAGAGCTTTAAAGTGAACCAGTTCCGCTAACCGGTTCAACTAACGAACCGCTCTGGGCAAACAAATTTTACTAGATTCCCCGTGTAAATCGCATAACTTACTGATTACTTTGTAGCTTGCTTGAAATTCGTTTAAATTATTCACAGTCACAAATTATTTAAGGAACTAACAATACAAAAGCAAAAATAAGATACATTTTTGGTTGCCCGAAAATGGAATAAAATTAAATTTAATTAAGAGCACATCACAAAAACCTGTTCTTTGTTAAAAACACAGAAATTGAGTGGAAACTCAGGCAAACAAATGCATGCATCAGTAATATTTATGAAATTGTTTTTTTGCAGAATTTGGAATTTTAGTGCTCTCACGTAATGCTCATATTACATGGGTGCATGTTGATGCTGGCATTTATTTAAATTGAATAAATTGAGAGCTAAATTTTGGATGTTGCCCTGGAAAGTATGCTACAAAAAACGGGAGCAGAGCGAGAACTTTTACACTTGGAAGCTGTAAATATATGCAGCTTATCAAGCACTGCCAGTTTAGTATATATATGTATGAGAGCATGTTTTAATTGTTTATTATTTGCTTGTTAGCATTATAACCAAATTTTGTGAATGCTTATGCATTTGTAATTTTGGTTAGCAGTGCTTTTTTGAACACGTTTATCAAAATGTTGTGTTCTGATAAGGAACTTACCTATTTAATATGTATGTATTAAATGATAAAAGCAAAGAATACTTACAGCATAAGAAACCTTTAAATTTATTAAATCAATTTGTAAATCATTTTGATTTTCTGTTCAGCTAATTCAAAGTTTATAACAGCAATACCATTGTCTTATGCTGCACTTGTATGTTAAAAGATGAATGTATGTTAATATACTTTTGATTTTTATTTTCTATAAGGATCAGATAAATTATGAAGAATAAAGAATAAAATAAAGTTTTTGAAATAAATCCTAAAACTTAAATATTTTTCGCCCGATTTTGGAATGATAAACCTGTCTCGACTCGTACGGACTAGGACCTTCGATTCGCATTCAAAAATACCGATTCTGAGTGACCAAATTAAATGGCCCTTGGCCCTGGAATTGAACATTTTTGATGCCAATCGTTTATAAGGACCTCCACGATGACAAAGCGCCCAATCTTACCGCAATCGGACTTTAAATACTCGAATAATTGCCATTTGATGTTTTCGGAAAAATCCAAAAACTTAATTATCCCAGCTATTCTTCGCCCGATTTCGGAAGACAAATTTATTAGCAAAATACCTTGCAAACTTTCAAAGCAAACTCTATCGATTTGCTTTTAAGCACAGGGAAGGCATAACAATAAAATAAAGAGATACGTAGATACGTAGACTTGCCTAGTCTTAGCAATTTATATTATAATTCTATTGACATGCCGGACTGTCCAGGGTAATGACCGAACCTGGGCTAACATCATATGCGGCTGGGTCCTGTTTGATAACCTTTAATCAAACAAAATAACAGCATTTTGTACTTAATAACATGAATATTCAATATTCAATTTGTAATTATATCCTTTTCAGAGGTTTATAAAACGATTTTGCTGGCCCAACTCTAATAGCATTGTATTGTATTTGTTTCATTCACTTTATTAATAATTTAAAATGGTTGATTGTAATTTTTTTTTTATTAATTTAATGCAATACCATATGCCGGCAGTTGGACAAAGTAATACCCAGCGGATATTATTTCTTGTTCACATTAATGACATTTTTCATACGCTACGTTGAGCTAAAACTACAGCATATTAAAACAATTCCTGCTGACCAGCATAATAGCATAATAGTTGGTTAATTCTACACTTAACCCTGTGTAATGGTGCTCTTTTATATACATGAAATAAATATAAATTGACGGCACAATTAAGTTGACTCATTTGCAAGTCAGAGTTACATTAAAAATAGTTCGCTTGGTCCGTGTGGAACCTTTTCTATGGCTTTCATTACTTTTTGTTACGGGCACGCATTGTAAATGAAAACTGAGAAATTTTTACAAAGTAGAAAAAGGAATTAACTAGGTCTGCTTCAAATGGGAGATCAGAACTGAAAGATATCCAGTAGTCTGCTTAAAATATAACATTCGAAACCGATATTCAGTGATGTTCGAGTTTTTCCTGTGAGCTCAAAAAAAAAAACCCCTAGAAACACAGATACCTATATAACTAATTTGCAGTATCCAGCTCTTATAAAAAAAATGTTCCCAAAAAGTTTTGAAAATGACTTTGAAACTGATCGGACGGTATATAAACAGCTTTTCTTCCAATTTTCCACTGTTGCGGGCGTGATTTCACAAATCGTGAAACACGTATTCATTAGGTTTTTATTTATAGCTTTAAAAATAATTTTGAGCCAAATCGGAAAAATTAAAACATCACCAAAAAAAATTTTTGAGTTTCACAATTTACCGAGGAAGTTATGACTCTGCAATAAATGTAAATCAGGTCTCAAATGTATTTTCATATAGATGCTTGAAAATGAATTTCAGCGCGAAACGTCATCCACCAAATCTTTGACCCCATTTTCATCAAGGCGGAAAACATTTTTGGAAATGTGTGAAACACCTCTCAAATGAATTTGAACCGATCGGATGGTAAGTAAGTTTCATATAAACGTTTTTCGCGATTTTTTCACACTTGCGGGTGGAATTTCCCGAAACCCTGTCTTAACGTGCACCTTCGTCAAATAAGATAACTACAGTACAATTTCAGCTTTCTAACTCTTACGGTTTGGGCTGTACGTTGAGATTGAGATAGAATGAAATTGGCTTAGCTTTTGCTTCAATTTAACTATATTTTTTTGCTGGCTTGCCGCTGCTTTCTTCCAGTTAGTTTTTCATATTTTGCGAACATTTTTATTTCCCATTCGTGCCGCTTTATGAGCAGGACACAGGGTATCAAAATAAACCAAATTAAAATATTCCTGGCAATAGAAAGGAGGAGAGGAGGGGGGAGAGCTGAAAGTAAGATAACGCTTACAAATTACAATTGAAGCCATGAAAATAAAAGTTAAGTGTCATTGGCAAGCACTTAAAGATAAGCTAAACTTTGCTCTTCGTATTTTATTTTGTGCTTAAAATATTTTTGCTGACCTTTTTGATTTGTATTTTTAATTACCCGAAGAGCAAGGCACAAAATGTGAAAGTAAAGGAATTTCAGAGAAACAAAATTTCATTTAATAGGAAAAATAAAAAAAGACTTTAATTCAATTAACATTGCGACACTTGCTGTTGTGTGTGCTAGATGTGCGTGTGTGTGTGTGTGTGAGTGAGTGGGAGGGGGAGGGGGGGCATAGCGGAGAGGGAATAGAAATCTGTTAGGTAAATACCTCTCTGCGCCAATTTAACTCGTGCTGTCAAAAAGTTTTTTCCTAGTGTGCATATCTTTAGTTATTGCTGTTGTTGTTGTTGTTGTTGTTGCTAGTTGCTGTAGCTGTTGTGCACACGCACACACACTCACACACACACACACACACGCGCACACAAACAAAAACTTGCAATTTTCCAATAAGAAAAGGTAACGCCGAAAAATTGTTCAAGCACAAACAACGCACGTTATAATATTATAAAACGGCAGCAGGAGGGCAACTTACTGAAGCGATAAAGTCAGCTGGGAGGAGGGTTGGTGGAGAGTGCCTGGTAGGGTTTTTTCGAGGAGGGGGGTTTGGTTTAGTAGACAGCCCCATCAAGAACTAAAACAGCTGCTCTTTGGACAATGGCTGGGCCGGAGTCAGGTAGTGGCTGTGGAAGAGAGCGAGAGAGAGGGAGAGCGGGATTCGGAGCCTGCTGCTGTTGTCGTGGCTAAAGCTGGTTCTGGTCTTGGTCTTGGTCTTGGTTCTTGGGCTCTGTTTCTCATCCTACTGCAGCTCCTTTTGGCCTGGCAACAAATCGTTGAAATAAATGAAGCGCACTGGGCGAAATCAGCAAAAGTTTTCCACAATTTTTCTTCACTTTGCAGCAGAGGCAGCGGCAGAGCAGTTGCTGCTGCTTCTCCGCCACCCAAAAGCCAACTTGAGGCTTCTCCACGAGATGGTTTTACTTTTGGCTCTGCGACATTTTCGGATTTCGGCTAACGCTTAAGCAGTCCCACCTCCCCACGTTCCCCATACCATTGTGTTGACTTACAAATTTAGGTTGCCCGACGCAAAAGTTTGTTTTGAATTGTAAGTAATTTTTGATACCTTACATACTTACGTCCCGGATAGGTAGAACTGTTTCTGTTCGAGTTGAAGGAATTTCTCTGGCATGGGGCAGTCAGTCAGTCAATCAATTAAACGTGAAATCCACGCCCACGCCCATTGGCGTCTAGGCAAAACTTATCGCCAGGCGGAGGGGAGCGGAGGCAGCGGATACACCTCCTGCTCCTCTCTTGGTCCATGTTCCAGTTCCAGTTCCTCCATTAGGTCTCATAAATTTATACATAACTGTCAAAAGCAATTGCCCTTAGCTTTTGCAGCAGTTTAAACTTCGATGATATATTTGTATATAGAATATGTGTGCATATATATATTACCTTTATGTATGTACATGCATAAGCACATATAAATCTTAACAGCTCGAGTAAATGGCAAATGTGCGCGGGTATATTCTATAATTGTTCTACTTCAGCGAAATACTCAAGTCGGATGCGACGAATCATATGGAAGAATCTAAAAATATGTATACAATTGTTAATCGAGTGTTAGATCCAGCAATAAATCGAATACAATATATATCGATAAGTATATACAATTCATGTAAATAGTCTAATGGTATATCGATTGGAAGGTACATTTAATAGTAAAACTAGCAGTATATCGAACATATTATTGACTAACATTATAGATTGAATATATATAGATAGTTTTTCGTACCGCTTATCGATAATATATTTACTAGTGTATCGACGATTACATCGAAATATACATATCAGACATTTAAATTCATTTCCAAAAAAAATTAGAAGGGGTATGGTATTAAATATTGTAATGTAAATCGATTGTATATTAACTGTTGCAAAATAATTGAATGGGTTAATGCGCATAAAATTAGATCGAAAAATACAAGGAACACTATATCGATAAATGTATTAAACGATATGTTAAACAGTGTAAATACATTTATCGAATATACTAAATATCACGTTATTTACCTACTGTATTTTTTTTGGCTCTTAGTTTATCTTCAATTATTAAATTCTTGCAACTAGCTCCTTAAGAAGTTTTCAACTCAAATTCAAGATTTATCTTAAACGCTGCATCGCATTAACAATCTGACGCCCTCGCAATATGCTAAACGTTTTAAGCAACCCTCGAGTGTAATGCAAATCGGCATTTTGCGAGCTGACAATAGCAGATATCGTGATATTATTGTTGTGGTTGTCGTTGCTTTTGTTGTTGCTTTTGTTGTTAATGTTATTGTTGTTGTTTCTCTTGCTCCTGTTGTTGTAGCTGCTGCTGTGGTCTGCCGTACTCGTTGCTCTATTGTCTGGCCTACAACATGGCAGGCCTTTTGAGTACGTACGCGTGTGTGTATGTTGGTGTTCATGTGTGTGTTGGTGTGTTGCATGGTGTACGTCGCCTTTGTTGGTATGCGTGTGCGTGTGTGGCACTCAACATGCCAGTCAATTTATACTAATTGTAAGTGTCAGATACATTTGTCAAAATTTAAGTTATGGTTGCGGCTCGGGCTGCTGTTTTGCGGTTTTCCCAGCGGATCGTTGTACGTGCCTCGTGGCCCTGTTTTCTTCCTTAGCTTGTTGTTGTTGTTCGTCATGAAAAATTGTTTATTGTTTAATATGTACTGTTAAGGAACTTGACAAAAAGATATATATACTACACTGCACGCCAGAAACCTTCGCTTTTGATGACAACTTTTCAGCATGTCCTAAAATGGTTTTGCAGCTGTTTCTCGTAACTCGGCACAACTTTCGGTCCATTCGCTGCCGTATTTCGGCATTGAAATTACAGCAAAAAACACAAGTTTTTTAAGCTGCTTAGCTGCAAGTTGTGATTAGCACACAGCATTCCACAGCAGCTTGTGGCTGTAGCGCGTTGTGGCTTCCATTAGCAAAAAAAAAAAAATAAAAAAAAAATTAAAAAGAAAAAAAAGAAAGAAAAGCAAATTCAACACTCGAACAGCCCACAACAACCAGCGACAAAAAAAAAATTAAATAAAATCTCCGCACAGAAAAAGAAACCCACTCGCTTCTAATAAAAAACATATGAAAAACGAGGCTGCGCTAGTTTGCGTCGCACAGTTAATACCCTTTCCAAAAATATTGGAAGTCACTTTGGAATTTCTTTCACAACTGTGTAATTTCTCAGATTTTTATATTTGTCCTTACCATTTAAAAATGTGAAAAGAAATATCAATTAAAAATCCTCAATTTAATTGCAAGGATTTAGTATTTTATGTGCCTTTTTCTTGTCAAATGTATATTATTTATTATGTTTTTATATTTGTTTTTTTCACGAAACTATTTAGATTTCATTACTACAAAAATGTATCTGAAGAAAAAAATCAAAGCTATACAATCCTATATACATTTAAAGTTTGCTTATTTCCAACTAATTTTAAAGAGCTTTTTTCTAACCAATTGTATATCCCATATATAAAGATTTATTTGTTTACAAACATAACTAAGATAAATTTAGATTATCTTATAATAATTGCAAAATTAAATAAAAGGCCAGAGAAGCCAATTGTATCTGAAGAAAAAATAAATAACAATTCCTTAAGCTATTTTATAGCATAAATTTGTAGCATATTTTATTGTAGATGCTCAGAACTGATAGAGTGGATGCAACAAGTTATATTGTGCAATCTTTCTTAAGTTCGCTTATTAACTATGCCCCGCCAAACGCCTTAACTCAGCCAATATGCCTGGTTATGGTTTTGGTATTCGCATGTGGCAAAAAGTTTTTTTTTAATTTAAGGCTTTCCTTTTCTTTTTTTGCATGAACGTGTTTTTTTTTCGGCGGGTGGCTGGTTAGCCGTCGGGTTTTTGCAAGCCACCCAACGTCAGGCAAATTTAAATGTTTTTAGTTAAAGCGGATTAAAAGTTCGCTGCACGCCGCACATACATAACCCATGAAGTCGCCAGTTACCCGGTCGAGGCCTCCTTTGGTCCAGCGGCTGGCAGGAGCGAACCGCCCGCCCGCTCTAACCATGTGGCCTAGTTTGGCCCTGGCCTGCTGCTCAGCTAACCCCGTGCATAATTAACGTGGCCCTTCGCTTTGGACTGCCAGCTACGCATAGACCGCTTTTAGCCCGCAGAAATTGATGGCCGATGCGAACGGACTGACGTAGGGGCAGATAGAGATGGTGGGGCGCAGGGACGAAGATGAACGCACGTCTTTTATTATTGGCAAGACATAAATTATGGAAGCACAACCCAAAAACTTGTAAGCCGCTGGCCAAAATTTTGATTGTCTTTTAAGAACTATGCAAGGCGCTTATAAAAGGATAGTGAGAGGGGGGAAGGAGAGGAGAAGCCTGCCTGGTAACTGCCATAAATTGCCGGGGCTTACAATTGAAAATTAAATAGTGCGCTATGGATTATAGCACATTGACAGTCCGGACAGGCGCTGATTAAAGCGCGAATCACTTGCATTTACAATTGATTTAAAAATCCCACATAAAAGCCGTTGTTCTCGCTGCTAACGCTGGCGTCGGCGCTTACGTAGCTGCCGCCGCTGGCAGCGAATGCACACTGTCAGGATGTCATTTGAAGGCACCCAACCAACCAAAAAACGGTTTCGGCCTCTGCGCCTCCCATCCAACCCTTCGCAACTAAAAACCTCTTCCGCCGCACTGCAGCGATAACCGACACGCTGCCAAAGTGTGAACGGTTGTTGTTGTTGTTGTCGATGTTGTTGTTGCTGTTAGTGTTGATATTGTTCTTCTTGCTGTTGCTGCTGTTGTTGTTGTTGTTGTTGTTGTTGTTGCTTCTGTGCCACACACACAAAAATTGCAATTTTGTGAGCTGCGCACTTGCTGGGTTATGTCACAGGTGTGCCGCGGTGTACCGGGGGCTTGCGCTCAGTCAAGGGTGAAGGGTAAGTGTTTGCTGCTAACGGTAACAGTTTTCAATAAATACTTTTGTCTATATGTGCGCCTCTAACTGTGTGCGCGTGTGTGTCTGCGTGTGTGTGTGTGGCCAAAAACTTGTGCCCTGCTGCTCGCTTGACGGTTCCTCAGATTTTTCCCTTGTTTTGCGGCCAACACATTGCGCTTTGGCACGTTATTTGTACATCACAGCACTTGGAGACTAGTTTTTTTATTATTCACGATAAACACGTTTCATAATAATATAATATACTGTATTAGCCAATCGATACGTTTAACTACATTTTGGACACGCATTAAACACGAGGGCCTTCAGCTTGTTTCGAGTCATGCCTTTATTTTTTTCTTCTACTTCTTTTTTATCGCCATAAAAACTTCGTAATTGGATAATAATGAGAACCTGGGCGGTGAGCCGAAAATCGATGAATTTATTAAAGTCCATTTTGTGAACATGTGTGCTGTGCCCTGCGAAGACATGCATATGTATTACAGAAACGTGAATATATGTATACATATATAATTAATAATATAAAATATATGTACCACTATTGGAACTAAATGTTGTTACTTATACACTTCTTATTTGAAACTTATCGAACTTAAATACATTTTGATTAATATTAATCACATTTATACCCCCAAAACACCTCACCCAAACAGAATGTTAAGACTTAATCCACAAATTCCCTTTAAAGAAGAAGACTGCCTCATAGGTACACAAGTCCCAGCATGTTTGTACTAATAAATACAAACACAATTTAATGTCGAGAATGACATTTGAGCAACTTTTTTGGGATGAGATGATATATGGCTCGTGTCACATTCAGGCCTAAGAAAATTTAAAGATGATGAGAAGATTGATTATAATTATATCTACCGAATAGGTAAATGTATGCTCTAACATATCGCTTAAGGATTATCTGCATGCATAAGCTGGATATTTTCCTAACTATTGCTTTATTCTTTATACCTCACAATCCGCAAAAGCCTTAATCGATCGTCGATAAATTTCCGATTATTACTGCATTTATTTCTCTATCTATAAGCACATGTATTTTATATAAATATTTATGACAATTTTGTATTTCTATTTGCAGCCACAATATTTTTTAATTCCTCTTCTTTCCCGCTCCTTCTATACCATGCCCAATCCATGATCGATCTTAGATAGATTTTCGATTATTTCAGGGCATTCCGCGATTCGTTTAACTGCAAAACTATTTTCATCCCTGGCTGCATTCTGTTTTTTTGCTTTCCACTTTTTTTTGTTCCCAGTGTCGACTGCTCATTTCCATGACGCGCAGTTGGCATTGTGCAAGGCGTGCCCATAGGGGCTAGAGGCGTGGCATGTGCTGGAAAACTTTACGCTTTGTAATTGTGTAATTATGGGAAATTAAAACTGTTGGCAAAACTTTCTGCACACGTGGGTCCGTGGGCGCAACGATTGTGCGGTGTGCGGGAGCAAATGAACGGATCACAGGGGTCCTGGTGAATGGAGAAGTCGACTGGTGGGAGGGTGGGGGGCAGCACTTACTGATGAACGGAAAGTTGGTTGCCTGCGCTTCGCATGTGCGGAAATCTGCATTGATAATTTTTCGGGTAGAAATCGATAAATGTTTGTAAATGTAGCACTGGCTAGCTAGTTTAATGCACGTGTATGTGTATGTGTGTGTGTGTGCGTATGTGTGTGTGTGTGAGTATGTTGGGAATTCCTAGTTACAGGGTTGCCAGGGTTGCCAGATCTATAGCAATGGCGCATTCAGAGTTCGTTTTTATGCAACTGCTTTCAATGAGTGAGCGATTTATGTTAAGTACACATGCTCTCATTGGATTCCGTTGCACATACAGCTCACGCACACACTAACACATACACACATAATCGTACACACTCTGAGACTCATACACACACACACACATGCACACACACATACACACATACAGACACATAAAAGACATCTGCAGAAAATGAGTGTCGCAAACACGCAAACAGATACAAGGACAACAAGACGAAGAACGTGTGTGCCCCATAACAATAAAAATTTATTTTCAACTTTTTATCTTGCGCTCAACCCTACCCCTCCTCGCCCATCACCGCCCAGCTGGGCCGGAAGCGGCCCTCGTCCAGCACTTGGTCCGTCCTTCTGTGCATACGTATACATATTATTATAACGCATACGCCTAGGTGTACCCGAGTACAGCCCAATGGCAGAAATGTCCGCCTCTCCTCCCACCGCACTCCTGCCCATTATGCGTTGTGCTTAAATGTTTTCTGCTTGCAGGCGAACATGTGTGTGTGTGTGTTTGTGTGCGTGTGTGTATAAATACATCCAGACGCCTGCAGCCGAGCAGCGCAGGCCCATCAAATTGTATTTGTAGCCAATACAAATGAGCATACGCCAGCCCATTTGCCAAGTCATTTGGGCCAGTCAGTCAGACATTAAGGCAGTCAGCCACACCCCAACGCCCACCGCCCACAATTGCGCCGCTGCAATCTATGTAAGCCACTCGAGCCTCAGCCTCCAAACACGGATCGTGGGCGAAATAGAGCGATTCCGTATGCCAGTTAACCCACTAACCAGGCAAATATTTTCTGAATTTAGCCAAAGACACAGGCAGGATAACAGCCACAGCAACAGCAACGGCAGCAGCATGTCAAATAATATATTGACAACCCTGTGCCACGAAGGAAAATTAGGTTAGGTCACGCCTACATCCAAGTAGATTCTTTGGCAAGAGGAAAAAATCAACTAAACGAGTGTTCAAGTTGAAAGTGTCCGACTAGGGAATACCCTGAACATTTCTTCATCCACCAGCAGCAAACGCAGCTCGAGCTACACGCTCGTTAGCACAAAATAAATATTAATTTTAAAGCCTGTGCTGTGCCATGTCGATTTTGCAGCTGCCTTCAATCGACCAAACACAATTTTCCATAATCTCAGACCTCACAGCTATACCCAGAATATTTTCTTCAATATTTCTGAACTTTCTATGTTTCTGAGCTGATCTTGCTGAAATTTTCTAAAGGTGTTGAGATCGCCGTGTTCATATATACGGAAAGAATATACTTATATTACCTTATGTGGTCGTAGAGATGCCTTCCTTCCGCCTGTTACTAAAGCTTGTACAAAACCGCTTTACCCATTTTCAATGGCTTCAGGGTATAAAAAGGGAAAACTCATTTTAATATAGTAGGCAAAATGTGGAAAGAAATATGCAAATGAGTAAAGGCATAGCTAAAATAAACTTTCTTGAGCACAAGACATAGTTGAAGCCAATCCGAAATGTTAAAGTAAATTGGAAATATTATTTACTTAAAACCAGTTCTCATGCAGCTTACCTCACTTGATTAGGGATAATTGTTTAAAGACACAACCGATTCCAATTTCGAGCATTATAAATAAGTTAGTTTCGATTGAACTCTATGCGAGTGGCTCTCAGAAAGAGGTCGTTGGGTGTAGTTAGTATAAGAGTATCCAGTTAAGTTGCCCTGACTTCAGCTACCTTGCATTTCCGACAGCCATTCAACCTCACAGCTCCCGTCTACTATGCGTACGCCCTAAATGTAAGCACTCCGGGAATTCTGCAGCTAGTTGTGTATTTTCTTTTGCCTTTAGCCAGAATCAATTCCGGATATCTGGTGTTGGTTGCCGTCAGGCGAAGGTAGAGAAATTTCAACAATTTCTACACTAAACAGCATTGACCCACTCCACCCTATGTCAACTCGTCTCTTATTTCGCTGCCATCATTAATATGCAGCGTTTTTCCAGTGCTTGCGCTAATTAGGAGCTGCCCTCCTGCCCCGCCAGGTACTTGATGGCACCATTGAAGGATACCAGCAAGGATTAAAAAGCAGCTTTTCACGAATATGTTGATGCGTTTATTATAGGCAGCTAAAGTTACTATCTGAAATGAAGATAAAGCTTTGGTAAATAATTAAAAGTACTTTTATCGGCAGTGCTCGACTAGCAGATACCCTGAATATAGCTACAGCACACAAAAACTCGCAATTACACACACACACACACTCAATTTATGGCCGCATTATGGCATTTGGAGTCCGATCGTTTTGAAATTGACAGGGCCCAAATATGGCACCCATCTGAATTTACCAAAGCTTTTGCTTTAACCAAGTGCGTTTTGACCGGTTCTAGGCGAGTTCTGACTGACTAACTGACTGACTAACTGATTGGTGATCAACGTACAACCCAAACCGTAAGAGGTAGGAAGTTGAAATTATTACTGTAGTTACCTTATGTGATGAAGGTGCACGCTTAGATGGGGATTCGGGTAATTCCACCCGCATTTGTAAAAAAATCGCGAAACACGTTTGTTTGAAACTTTTTTGTTTACCATCCGATCGGCCTCAAACTCAATTTCAAAGTTCTTTGTTCAAATTCATTTGAGGGGTGTTTCACACATTTCCAAAAATGTATTCCTTCTTGATGAAAATGGGGGTCAAAGATTTGGTGGATGACTTTTCACGCTCAAATTCATTTTCAAGCATCTATATGAAAATACATTTGAGATCTGATTTACATTTCTCGCAGAGTCATATCGGTGATTTCCCATTACTTTTCTCTTTGTCCTATCTACTTAACACTCTTTATCTAACTTACATTGCTTTACTTTATTAACAATCTTCTTACTTTCTTTTTTCCTATTTATTGTATGTTTCTTATTAATATAGCAAATTAAGATTATTTTTAATTTTACTAGAGATCACTTTTTTTTCCTTCTTACAACCTTCTGCTCAGATGTAGGCTCTAATAGCGTCACTGACAAAATTAGCTGTGAAAAGGGGCACAGCTGGCCGGACTGGCAAATAAAACACCTCCATCGGTCGGTGATGCTATTTAGAAAATTGTATCCTTTAACTAGGCTTTTAGCATATAATTCTATTGTACAATCTTTTGAATAATGAGGAAGACACTCGTTTTGTCGACCATAAATAAATAAATAAATAACTTCCTCGGTAAATTGTGCAATTCAAACATTTTTTTTTGGTGATGTTTTAATTTTTTTCGATTTGGTTGAAAATTATTTTCAAGGCTCTACATAAAAACTGAATGAATACGTGTTCATAATTTGGAAAATTCCACCCGTAACAGTGGTAAATTGGCGGAAAACGATTGTATGAAAGTTGTTAATTTGCCGTCCGCTCAGTTTCAAAATTATTTTCAAAGCTTTTTGATAACATTTTTTTTTTATATGTACGTGCCACGGGCAGCGCTGGGCTATGCCCGCTAGCATATATATAGAGACTTTATACGGTATATATGGAGTCGGATATACCTTGTTCTGACTGCCACTTTTATTTGCACTGCTCTTAAAAGCATATGCTAAAAGTAAGTATCAAGCAAACTGCGCAGGTTAAGATGAAACTGTTGTTAATAGAATGACAACCTATGTTTTCTATTTGGTCAGATGTCATTCATAAAATCTAATTAGCAGTTAGCAAGCCAGCGGCATTTATTAGCACGAACAATTGCACAAAATTGAACTCGAAATTTTGCATCGAGCCAGTGTTAAGCGGCTTAACAGAACCACAGTTGTCTGTCAGCCAGGAGAGATGTATTATACTTCGCTTTTATCTATGAAATAAATTAAATGAAATGAACTGAATTGAAATCAAACAAAATGCAAATATGATGAATGCATAATATAGATGGAACGTGTTAATTACAAAAACCGAGAAAATTGTTAATGCCAAATGCAACAAGCACAATTGCCATGTCACGCAGAATCAATTAAAAATGCACAAACGGATTAAATATATATAGGTATATGCATTGATGTATATATACATATGCCATAAATATATACACGTATTTATCTGTCTGTAATGCATGCATAAGTAGTTTGGCATATAAATTCGATTGGTTTAAGCTGCTTGATAATTCAATCGCTCAGCGATTTCCGAGCAGCTGTCAAAGCTGCCGGCAACAGAGCTCACCTTCAGCTGTTGCTGAAGCTGCCGGAACCTGCTTTCAGTTAGAGCTGCTCCAGTTTGTGCACAGCCCCCTTGAGCCTCCACCACCCCGCTGTCATTCATCATTGCAGCAATTTGTTGCAATGTTGCATGTCAGCTTAGCTCTGTGCGCTTTTCTAGTTATCTTTCAGCGGCAACATCGCATTAAAAGCGCCAGACAATTGTCTCCATTTTTCGCTAATTGGCAGCTCTGCCAAGTGCAAAGCACTAGCGAAAATCTGACAATTTAAAGCGGCCAACATTAGATTTCGGCTGGGCGTGGCACACGATGGCGCGTACTATCGGGCTCATAAATTTTAATACGGCTTCAAACATTCGCCCGTTGGCTGGTTGAACTTGGTGACAGTCAGCTGGACATCAGCGCGGCTTTATGTGCTGGCCACTCCACTGACCACACACAACCATCCATACACACACACACACTACACGCGCACACACATGAGCAGCTTCCATAGACGCATTTACGCACACCGCAATAATCCCCGGCATAAACATTGGCAAATCCGTTTGCGTTTTGTACAAACATGGTTAAAACGTATTGGCAACAAAATGCCAAAGCTGCCTAGGCCAAAACCTGTGCTAGTCCCGACGATTCCTAAAAGGGGGGTTCAGGGTTTCGGGCTTGGGCTAACAGCTGCACAATGAGCCGAGTCGACAGAAAAGGCAGACGATTATTTTGGCACGTGGGCGCGTTTGTTAGCATTAAGTCATAAAAACGTGTCCCATGGACACAATCACACGCACAGCTACACACACACACAGTCATACACTCGCACACACACACACTCAGTAACGCACCCTTCTCACAAGCTTACCAATGAGCTATTAGACCAAGTCATTGCCCATTTTTCTATGCATTCTACAAAATGGCCAAAACCAAAGCACAGACCAAAACATGCCAAAAGGGGCTGCCAAACCGCAACACCTGGCCACGCCTCCTGCTAACAGCTCTTCCAGTTGCCGCTGCTGCTTCTGCCTTTGCCAGGTGTATTGGCACTTTGGCTTCTTATCGCACAATTCGACAAGTTGCAAAGTCTCTGGCTTCAGTTCCCAACGCCCCATCCCGCCCCCTGCACAATGGCAAACACTTGTTAGGGGACTCAGCCCTACGCCTCTGGCCCCCAATGCTTCTGCTGCTGCTGCTGCGGCTTTCAAAGCATCCAAAACTACGCAGCTTAAAAAGGTTTCGGTCTGGGCTTTGGCGTCGTGCTCTGAGAGTTTGAGCAGCGTTCAAGGCTTTGTTATGCCCTGTTTTTGGAAAACGGATTAAAAAGAGTCCATTAAAGACTGAGAGGGCAAAACATTTTGTTTACATACATTTTAAGATATACCTTACCTTTCCATAGCCTTGACTATTCCCATATATCCAGTTATTTGGCTATCCCCCCATTTCTCTCTGCAACTGTTAGGCCTTGAGACATACAATTGGATGGTTTACTATTTTTGAAGATCAAGTTCTCATTCTTGGTACACATGCATTGTTGGTTGGGATATTCATCTTCCAAAAATTTTACAACGATCGCATGAGAAACCGCCGAGTTACTTGGGCACCTCAAGTCTATTTGGAATCTTGAAACCACTTTTTTTTTGTAGTTGAGTACTTACAGGGTAATTACAATTCGAGTAGTTGTTTAGCTGTTGTTGCTTGCTTGCATTTTGTTTTGTTTTGGGCTTCCCAGCTCTTATCTTATTATTTCGGTTATTGTTCTTCATTCACCAACAGTTTGGAATGCAATAAACTTGTAATTGGCATTATTTATGTACTTGTAAGAGTTAAGTTAGCTCAACCGAAAACTGCAATTAAATTATCACTAAACTAAAAAAGCACAAATAACTGAATTTGTTTCGAATTAAGTTGAGGTGTTCCTTGAATCGAATTGATTGCTGCAGTCTTTTTTATAAGAATTTGATTTAACCTTAAATATCAAAGAGACAATTTTATTAGACATTAGCATTAACTTCAGATATATAAGAGTACCCAATATAAATAAAATGTCTCACTGGAGCTGATTATTACCGATAAAATAATTGACTTCCTAATAAAATAATAATAATAATAATAAAATCAACATATCTCATGCAAAACTATATTAGCTTTCCTTAAATCGCTTATCGATAACAAAGTAGAATATCCGATAAAACTTGAATCGAAGCTGAAGCTTATCTTCAAGCCATAACCGATGAAACAGTCAGTTCCTGATTCAATTTAAACTCCTAAGATACAACTAAATTACATATCTTTAAATGCTTATCGATAACAGAAATATTAGCCGATCAAAATAAAATGCATTTCCCCGTTAAACTTAAAAATAATAATATAATAATAAGTAAAGTCTCACGTTTAACTGTAGCTCTCTACATGCAATTATCGATAAAAATAATCGATTTCCCTCTTCAATCGAAACGTACGATAATAAAATATATATAATAATACTATAAAAATAGCTTAGTTCCCAGGTTAAATGATAGTCGTGCATTGAATCGAAAGTTTAACCTCTACGTAAACTTTTTCTCGTTAATAAAAATTACTTGCCTAGAAAATTAAAATAGTATTTGCCAAGCTATCGCAGCTGTTCCTTAAGTACCCGTCGATAAGTTACTGGAATTCGAAAATAAATCAAAATAGCTTGTAGATTTATAAACACTCCTAACTCAGTTGCGACTATTTATCGATAATCGAATTGCAGAGAGAAAATCAGCGTGAAGCAAAGCACTTTTGTTTCATCCATGTATTTGCCAGACGAGGAGAGCGATTAATTTAATTGTCCCAAGCTGCTTACACACGCACACGCACATGTGTGTATGTGTGTTAAGAGCTTGCTTCGTATCTTAAGTAATCTGATATCTGGCTTATTCAACTTGGTGTCTTGTGCCGTGTGCCTTGTCTTAAAGGCTTGTTAACTGTCGCAATGGCTTTTGGCACATCCGCTGTTCGCTTTCCATGCAATTGGCTTAAGCAATTTACGTTTGGTTGTGGTCTTGGCTACACCCAAGCACCGGCATCCCCTTCCCTAGCCACCAATCTGCCAACTACTTCCCTTTGGCTGTCTCTCTATTGGCGTCAACTCGTTTCAGAGCATTTCTCGCACATCCGATTAGCAATTTCCATGCACTTGCACAATTTCCATTTTTCAATTCTCTCGCCCCTGTTTGTTGCTGTCTCTGTTTTGGTTGCTGTCTTAGCTAAGGCTCATCCATATCCTACCTTTTTATGGTCATGCTTCTAAGCTGCAACTCTTTGCCAAACGCCAATGCCCCTGCCCTTGGCCAATCCAATTCGCCCCCCTCCCCAATTCTCCACCGCCCACGTAAGTAGCTCAGAAACATTATGCGCACATCCCACAAGCACTTTCCATGCGTTTAAACAATTTTCATTTTATTTCATTTTTGTAAATGCACATACCCTGTTCCACTAGTGAGGCATACAAGGCATACAGGTTGTTTGAATTTTTCGGGTATATTTTTATTAATCTATAAATTTTTTATAATAATATAAAATGTATAATATATTATATTATAAAAAGCCTTCCATATTAGAGATTTTATACCTAAATATATATAAATGGATACTACTATAGGATTTGCTCTAGTTTCTGACTATATATCATCCTATTTGAACTTAAACTATTCTGGTTATATCTTAATTTCTTAGGTCGGTAAATAACAGGAAGCTTGAGGACGACATTTTTGGTATATATATATCTATCAGATATAATATTTATCCACCTTGATCCACCTCTTAATTAGGATCTGCCTTTTATATTATATTTTTTTATTGTATAGAAATCTGTTATAATGAATAGTTTAATAGTCTTTTAATATCTAAGCTGCATAGTAACTACTTCTTTTATAAACATATACATTTTATATTTATTTTTATATATTTTTTGATAATTTATTTTCTTTCATTATTTATTAATAGTCTAGTAATGGGTTAAATGGGCTCTTTCAATTCAATCATATATTACCATAAAAACTCACCTAGATATATTAGTTTACCTTGAATTCATCTACCATCTAAGTGTGCAGCTAAGGCTTACAGGGTATTTGGTACATATATATATAACTACGATGTTTGCTTATTTCTGCTGCGTAGCCAATATTGTGCTTAGTTGCTGAGCTACCCGCTGGGCTGGCCTGTTGCCTGGTGTTCAAAGGCAACCAAATATGTGAGTATTTGTGGAATCCAATGCAGGGCAGCATTTGTCCCGATCCCCGCACCGCTCTTGAAGTGTGTCGAAGCGTTCTGCTGCATTCTTGACTGGCTTTTGAAAAATGATGATAAAAATTTCATAAATATGCCCGTTGCGTTACATTCGCTTCTTTCATTCTAAGCCATTAACCTGGCCCAGGTCCCATGCGCTCTCTCGCTCTCAATGTCTAACCGTATACGTGCGTATATATTATAACGTAAAATATTTAATAGCTCTAAGTGTTTGGAAGCGCTGTGCACCAGCTCCATTGGATTACCTTGGCCATTACGTAGTCCTGGCAACGGACTGGCCATCATTTGTCTCCGTCTCAATGGCTGGCAGCAATATTTTATTAAATTTTATAAAAAACCATAAAGCAAAGAAATATCGATATATGAATATTCTGACCTATCCCTCAATAAATCCTCAAAGGAACGCATTGAATAAGACGTGATTTTCAGCTTTTCAAACACACGCGCACACACGCACACACACAAACACACACGCAAACGAACATGTACACACACATTTGCCACACCTAAACAAGGCGAAAAGGTTGGGCTTTCGATTGTGACCTAGGGGGGGGGGGGGGGGCGGTTCTAAGGTCGCCTACGAGGGGTCACCCTGCTGCTGTTTACTACTGCAGGCACGTATTTTGGATTTCTGCTACATTTGAACTTAATATTTTTGTCTCTCTGTGAGCTTGCGAAAAAATTGGTTCTCTTTGAATCAGCAAAAGTTGGCTGGGCTGGAAGGAAAAGGGATGCGGAGCATCCAACCGAGTTTTTAGCCAGGGGAATTCCTGCTTTGGCGTGTTAATGCCTTTTGGCTATCAATTGGCCATTATACGCTGGATTCTTGAACCCTGGCGCTCACAATTCTGGCGCCTCATCCGCTACATAACCATTACCAGTCTGTAATTCCGTTGTGATTTGGGATTAGGTCTGGGCCTTGGCGCATGAACACGCTATAAAAATATCTTGGCCAGGGCAATTGAATAAATTGTGACCTTTACATTGATTCCATTCGGTGTTGCCCTTCGCACACTGTCCCTCTCTTGCAGATTCACTCTCTCTCTCTCTCTCTCTCTTTCTCTCTCTCTCTCTCTCGAGTAAATAAGACTTGAAAAGCCATTTATTTCTTTTTGACTTTTGTACCCTTTTTTTATTTTTACTTTTGTTCTGCCTTGTTTTTGTTCTGTGTTTTGCTCGGACATCCCCCGCGGCACCAACACGTAAGCTTCCAGAGAGTTTTATAAGTCCATTTGTGTGTTTGCTATTTTTAAATCGAAATATAAATAAATGGTCACTGCTCTGGTCACGACTATTTGTTGTTATTGTTATGGTAGTTGTTGACCCGTACACACACACACATTCTCGCACACACAAGCTGACCACAAGTTGGTCCATTAATGCGCGCAAATAAGCCGCTTAATTAGTCTTTCATTTTGGGTGCACTTCAGCCGCAAAAATTGTAGGCTTTTTAGGGCCAACAACATGGCCATGTTGGTCGTATATATAATGAAGAAGATCGAACCAAAAAGCTGGCAAGCATACCACATATTGAGTGTTAATTAAATATTGCCATAATAGGATAAACGATGGGCAGCATTTCTTGCTCGTTAGCATTGATCATTAGCGCACGGCCGGAAACAGGCGCTGTTAACTACAGAAAAAAGCCTCATTGTAAATCAATTTGCCAGTGCTGCCCTAGCTAGTTAAAGCTACATTTATTGCGGCAGTCAAGCTACACTGTTGCCAATTCAGAACTAAAACTATGTTAGAAGTTTATAAAGAAATAAGTAAAAATATAGCCAACTCACCTCTATTTACATATATCGTTTACAACGAACTCAACTGCAAAGCATGGCGCATGGCGATGAGCGGCTTTGCGACGCTAAGCTGCTTGCACTGTTGAGTGCAAAATTTCACGAGACGAAATTTTACTGGAAGCATATGTCCCCATTTAAGCTCAGCTTAAAAGCGTTTGAGTATAAAATACCTGCTCTCGGCATTTGACAAGTGGTCACTGTGATTGCGCTCAATGACTTAGGCGAATATCGCAGTGCAGCGAAATATGACAAAAGCATTTTGATTGGCTGCCGCAACGCAGAGTGTGTGGACTGCTGAGCAGCTGCCGCTGTACTCTCTGGGTGCTCGTATTGATCTCAGCAAGCAACTTGCCAGTGTTGCCAAGTCAAATAACTCCTTAACAGCCAAATGCTGCCTTTCGTATTCCATTTGTAAATCTACCCAATTTTACCAAAAATTACCCAATTTCCTGCAATTAAAAAACCAGTACAATATTATTATTTTAACCATAACCATATTTTTATTATGGAGAAACATTTTTATTTGTTTTTATTTTTTTTTTTTAAACAGAAAACATTATTTATTATTTATATTTTTTTCAATTGTTTTTCTTTTATTTTTATTTTTGTTTTTGTGATTTGAAAGTTGTCAACTTGGGGGCGTCTATACTTATCGCTTAAAGTCTTATCAAGACCGCTTAAAATCGAGCGCTAAATTTACAGTTATTAATAATGTAATATCAATTATTAATTATTTTACACGTTAATGGACTACATAGAACTTTATGGCAGACAATCAGATAAGAACTTAGAAATATACCTCGAATTTTTTTCAAGATTTATAAATTGTATACACATTAAAATACGGAATCAGGGAAAACAAGTTAATTTTGTTCTTGCTCTATTTGTAGTTGGTTTTTGCTGTTGTTGTGTTTATTACCATGCATTTGTTTTGTTTTGCTTAAATAATGAATGATGCAAGCCGATGCACAACAAATATTTATATTATATACACAGGACCAGGCTGCACAATTCATTACGTTTGTTATTTTATTATTAATTTTGTTTTAATGCCCAAAACCAATTGGGAAATCAAAATTAAATAGCTTGTAATTTGGCTGGAATTTGCTGTGAGCTGTATAGATTTATATTTTTCACTATATTTAACTATATATGCATATATATATATATGAATATGTATATGTATATGTATTATGTCAAAGAATTGCAAGTGAGTTTTGTGTACAAAGGGAACGGGCTGAAAACGCTTTCAACTCAAAATCAGTTTTTCATTGCATACTTTTTGGCGGGCACAAACTACTTTTGTATGTTGTGACCCGATTGAATGTCTATGTTAAATAAACTTGTGCTTCGAAATATTTAAGCTATTCAATTTTAACAAGCAGCGCCACAACAAAATCGAACTACAACATTTTTGAGAAATCCAAGATGAAAGCGTTTTTATCTTTTTAGATTGAAATGAAAAGCTTAGAGAGTTTCGTTTATCGAATATGCTTCACTGCAAACTTATGTTTAGGTTGGGTTCTTTTTCTCATTTTAAAAAGTTTGCTTCTTAATACTTGTTTCTTTCTTTATTTTTTTGTTTTTTTAGTCACCTTGACTGCCATATCGTATTTGGTTTGCTTATAGATAATACTCGTTAAAGGACTTTTGCAGTATGTACACCATTTAGTTTATGAACCGCTTCGGGCTTCTAACACACACATACACATACATTAAATGCATCATCATTAACACTAAACAGAAGATAAGTGCAACTGCCCCAACTAGGCCGGGGCTGTCATTCAGCTTGCCGCAACAGCTGCCACATCATCAGCTCAGACTCAAACTCCAGCTCCAGCTGGAGCTGCGGCGACCCCACCAATTCGCCAGGGCCGCCGGCAGCAGCGCTGCGGCTGCAACAAAGCTGCTGCTGCTGCTGCTGCTGCTACTCCAGTTCCAATTCCAGTTCCATGTGACAGCCACCGCAGCTGTCGTCGTTGTCATGGCAAGTAAAGGCACTGGGCTCCACGTGGAGCGCAAGGAGCTGGCGCTGCTGTTGCCATGCTGCATTGCAGCCGGATGTTCGCCATTTATGACATGCACCACCACCGAGGCGGAGTCTGTGCATACGTTGAGCATAAGATAAGGATATAAAATAAAAGACACCGAGATGCACTTGGGCTGAGAGTGGGCAGAGGTTATGAGGGGGAAGCAAGAGATGATAGCCAGAGTTGGATGCGTGTCGTGTTTTGCCATGACTTCTTCAGACTTGGCACGAGTTGGTAAGTTTAAATCACGATTTAAGGATATCAAATAGACCTCAGCACGATGTAACATGACAGCAAGACGAATCAATACGATTTAACCTACTTAATACGACTAAACACGTGTCAAAACCGACCTAAACCTTCTTAAGGATGCTCAACACGACTTTACATGATTAAACACGACTTAAATACGATTTCAACAGGACTGTAAGAAGACTCGTTTTTATTGAATCTACTTAATTCGACTAAGAGTGAGTCAAAACCTACCTAAACCAGCTAAATGCTGCTGGAAAACGACTACTAATAAACAACATTAAACACATTTTAACTCGCTTCGGCATGGCTTTATAAGAATAGCAAAGGTTTCAAGAAAATGTAAACGCGACTCGAATTGCTTGCAATGTTGCTTACCTAAATATGACTCGAAATAAGCTCAAAGTAACTTAGGATAATTGTATACATTTTACAGCAACAGCAACAGGGCTTACACGACCTAGCACGATTTACCAAAGACACTTCACGACTTTTACACAGCGTAACACGTCACAGCACGGGCTAACACGAGTCAAGCAATAATAATAACACGACTGTAATACGACCCATACGTGAGGTAACACGAATTTAGCAGATCTAAAACACGTCCTTTTGTCCATGACTTACTTTGTGTTTGTGACTTGCTATTAAAACTAGACACGCGCACATCTCTAGGGAAGAGCTGTTAGTTTGTGGTGGAAATTCCGATGGCAAGGGACGTCACATTAATTGCCAGCGGGCATAGAAAGAGACTTGCAACGGACACACAAACACTCAGACAGGCGGATAAGTACGTTGGCATTAAAGTAGATGAAGATGAAGATGTAGATGAAGGTAAAGGAAAAGGCGAAGGCAAGGGGGCGGAAGAAGGAGCAGGAACAGCAGCAGGACGTGGATGAGAAGGAGATCCAGGTAAGTGGCAGCCACCGCACTGTGTGGCAGAGACAACTCACCTGAGCTACTTGGCGAGCACGTGTAGTTGCCGGAATCAGCGGACGTGGCCTTGGCTATCAGCAGCTTGCTGGTCCGCGTCGAGCGCTCGGTGATGACATTAATGCCCCCACGCTGCGAATAATTCATGACCCGCTTGCCTTTGTACCAGTAGATAAACGACGGTGGTACCGGCGACTGCATCGCCAGGCAGGTGAGATTAATGTCGCTGCCGCTCTTGATGAACAGCTCTGCATTGCCAAGAATTTTAGCGCGCGACACTGTAAAGCAAGACCACAAAATACAAATAATTGCTTGCATGCTTAAAGCAAAGGATATACACACTCCCACACACGCGCGCACACCGTCATCCACTTACCCACAACGTTCAGACGAAATCCTTGACTGATTTTCGGCTCCGTTGAGACCTGGCACTCGTAGGTGCCGGAGTCGCGCGGCTGCGGCGAGGAGATGCGCAGCGTCCACTCATCGGAGCCCTCCGAGTGCAGCGACTGAAAGCGCTGATCGTTCGTATAGGTCAATATGCCCACGGTCAGTATATGCAGGTCCCGCTTGCGTATCCAGGAGACCTACAAAAAGACCGCAAACCAAATTTAACCACGCACAAGAACACATTTAAGTGCACTGAGCATTTTTTAAAAAGAAATTCAATATCTACACACACATTAAGTCCCCCTTAAGAAATAAATTGAGTATATTTATATGTGCGCCAGACTTCATAAGGTGAGAGGCCAATGGCTCAGGCTTTCATGCCTTAACCTAAATCTATTTTTGGCTTCTGTTGACCCTTGAAAATGTCTCCATACGTGGGCAGACCACAAATAACCGGTTACCATTTATAAATGACCACACTAATTAAACAACAAGTTGTCGTGCACGAATTAAGCATTACAACCTTAGCATATTCTAACGTCTCATTAGCATACCCACGGCTCGTATTATTAGGCATATTGCAAACCGTTTTACTAGAGACAATAATACGATTTTTGATTAAATTACATTATTCACAAATTAAATATTATATTATTGAAACCCTAATATATTTATTGGATATTTATTTATTTACGCCAATTAATTAAGCAGCAGTAGCCAACTCTGCTTTCTAAGTGAATTCAATTTTCTTTAAAGAGCCCCAGAGGTAACATTTATTTTTTTTTGTTCTTGAAAAGAATACCAGCCTTGGAAATAGAAATATTTTTCTGGATTATGGTTGAGCTGTGCAAGTGGCTTAGATTTATTATGAAAATATTATTGTTCAAGTTTTCCGATTAAGCAAAGCAAATTCTTTAAATGACTTCAAATCTCCGAAAAAGCTGACCAACTGATCCAGTTAGTTGGCACAACAAATTGGGCCAAGTAAGAGAAATGGAAAATCTTTTGACCTGTGCGCTTTGAATTAGTTTTAACTGCAACTCAGCTAATTGACTTTAAGCCGTAGGTGAAAGTTATATAAAGCGATTACTCAGACAAGTTGCAACTTTCTCAATTGCTGAAAAGAGGCAAAAAAGAGATACAAAAATAAAAACTTTCCACATTTATTAGAACCCCTTTTTTTCTGAATGCGCATAAAAAAATAAACTAAAATAAATCTCAGTGTTAAAACAAATTCAGTCTGGCAAAAATTTGTTGGCAAATGTTGAACACAAATTGTGAATGATTGTTAACCATTGTGAATAGAGGTGGAAATGATTTATTGCGGAATAAAGTCAGATTCAAATTGAAAATTGTGTTAATTACAAATTTATGAGTTAGTTAATGTGCGACATGTTCTAAAATGAGAAGGAATTTTAGAGTGTGAAATATTTGTGTTCATATTTAAGGGAATATTTAATTGTGTGTAGATAGCTCGAGTCTACAAAAGGGAATATTTGAGTAGATGTGGACGGTCCGCATGTCTGACGCAGCTGGTTAAAGTTTTCATACTCTGCCAAAAGGAATTATCATTTTATCATGTATGAATTTAAATGTATGTATGTATTATGTATATTGTAAGTGTGTATGTATTTATGTAAGTGTGTTTGTATTTATGTATTTGTGTATTTGTGTGAGTATGCTTACACGTATGTATAAATAATGCTTATGTGTGTATGCTTTTATGCATATATGTATGTGTTATGGGTATGTATGTATGTAATTATGTAAGTATACATTTATATAATCTTATCTTATCTTATCTAACATACACAAAAGGCTATCAGCCTAACTAACTTCTGTACACTTTATCTAAGCAATTTACTACACTCTATTTTTCTTTTCTCTTTTTTGAGAGCTATTCACTTTTATTTTCCAATTAGCTCTGGCCTTTGAAAAAGGGTATGTAAGTATGTATGTATGGATGCATGTATGTATGCACGTATATATGTACGTATGCTTGTATGTATATTTGTATGTATGTATGTGTGTATGCATGTATATATGGAAATGAATGTATGCATACATGCATATATACATATGCATGCATATATATCTGTATGTATATATATATCTACATATATATATTTATACATTGCATGACCAAGTTTACAACCAGTTGCACTGAAAATTAAACAAAAAAGGATTTTTAGCTTAGTCCCTTCTACTCGATTCTCATTAACCCAAGAAAGTCTTACGTAAATCAAAGGAGACGGCTGACTTAGCTATAGAGTAGGCGGCAGCTTGATCACAGGAGGAGACGGCTTCAAGTATGAAGGAGATGGCGGGTTAAACTAAGGAAGAGACGGATTCAACTGTGGAGGAGACGGTGGCCTTAATATTAGAGGAGGAGAATTCTTGAACAAAGGAGGAGACGGGAGCGTTAGCTAAGGAGGAGACTGTTTCGTCAAGAGGCTGCAAAAAGGCCCTTGAAAAAACTGGTACGTATTATAAAAATAATAAGTAAAGTTTGTCTCCCAGCCACTAAAAGATGATTTCAAAGTAATCTTCCATCACAGGTGAGTCCGTAATTAAAAATATATATTTTAATATTTAAAGCCGAGATATGCATATAAATACTTAATAATATATAACTAGAACAGCGAATATGTTGAAAAGCTAAATAATCAGTATCAAGAGCCAAATCTATTCAAACAAGTCTGTCAATTTCAATTATTAAGCAAATTAAAATTTTCCTTAATAGGGGTCAAGTCCTATCAACATCTTAGCCCTATATCATACGGGCACAGGGAAACAAGTTATCGAAAACTCAATTCTTGCATTTTTCGTGGCTAAGCATATGCCCTATAAGAGCTATATGTCTGCTAGGGTATTTAATCATTGTCACACTCCAGTTAACTGTGCTTTCTTGTGGTTTTTAACTTTGATCGAAACTTTGATTGACACGCAATTGTGGGACATCGTGTCCAATTAGCTGAATATAAGACGCGACAATGCGCTTGGCTTTGTCGTGGATCAGAACACGTTGTCAACCAGCTGAATGACTGACTGGCTGAATGGCTGAATGACTGGCGGATTCTCTGTCAGACTTGGTTTGTCTTGCAGTTCAGAGCGTTAATTACTCAATTCAACTGTCTCTGGGCTAAAAGTTGGGCGAGACAACGCAATCGCTGACAACGTTGTCGTTGGGGTCAAGGGGCTGTCGAGAGAGTGGCGGCGGGTTGGGGGACAAAACACGGACAGCACAAAATTTATTACACCGCATAATTGCACAGCCACAGCGCTTTTGAGGTGGAAGCCAGCTAAAGGCGTGGCAACGGAGAGGATGAAGGTAGGGGTTAGCAAAGGAAGCGCCTGTTGTTGCATTTGCTAACAAATCGCTGAGAGCGGAAGCGAAGTCGTGTTACAAATGCGCGAACCAGCACAAGAAGAACAAGCAGCTCTACAAGCCTGCCAGTAAGAGAGGGCGAGAGAGAAAGTGCGAGAGAGAGAACGAGCGAGAGCGAGACAGAGATAGGCGACGCGTGCTAGGACTGTGGGCCATGTTGGTTAGACCGCCAACTTTATGGCGTAATCTTTTAAAAGTAATCTACAAATCTGCCAGGCGCTCGCCGCAGGTCGTTTGTTTGTGACCCTACCCCCGCCTCTTCCCTCTCTTGGCTCCTAACAGGCCCCCTGTCTACCCTCTGTGCCTCACATATACATATATAATGTTTGGCTTTGACTCTGGGGCGCATTTTAATTGCGTGCCCCTGGTCTGACCCCCAACACCCCGAAGAAACATCATTCAACTTACCGCCCGGTCGCCCAGATTCCTAACGCGGCAATGCAGCAGCGCCGCTTGCCCCACGGTTGCCGTGACCTCGCGCCGCGAGGAGTTATCAAAATACGGCTGCGAGTAGGGGGTTTCCCAGTAGTGTGGAGGCACTTCGCTGATGACCAGGCTGCTTTCTATATACACATAGAGTAATAATAATAAAAAAAAAAAAAAAAACAAGAATATTAATTAAAAAAATGGCAGATAATACGAAGTCGACGGCGCAATACTCTGTTCACAGTAAGAAAATTGTAATGCCTGAAGTTATATATTAGAAATGTTATCACCAATCTACAAAAACGGAAAAAGTATTAATTTGATTTCCATTTGGATGATGGTTCAATACCTGTAAGTTGCATGCTATGTACCTAATTTTGAACGTATAAGAGAACACATTTTCGTCAATTGAATTGTTACGTTTCGAATGGACGTTGGAGTTTTTTGCTTCAGTTTAAGCTTTGGTTCATAGTTAGCAAATATTCGATAATCGGGCTTAAGCCACTTTTCAGTCTTGCTTATAGAAACCGTGTAAGATCTTGCTTGGTGACTCCAAAAGTGTTACGCTCATGACTCTCAAACTGTAATCAATTTAGATTTTTGCGTGTGCGATGGCGTGCGTGAGCCAAAAGTTTTTGGCTTTATATTTGAGAGAGAAAAAAATTGATAATCCAACAAAACATATTTCGTGACTCTAGTACTTGGCATGGCCAACCATTGTGTAAACTTTTCCTGACAACAATATGCACTTACAGAAAGAGTCAGCATCATCATCATCATCTGGACGGAGGAGTTAGCCAATAAGCTCGATTTTTTTTTTGTGAATAGAGTATTACAAAACCAGCCAAGCATTTTGTGCTGCTGCGCCTCGTGTCGATTTAAATGTCCTGTCATTGGCATCTGAAGCTAGAAACTTACCAAATAACAGCAGCAAGAGCCACAGTTGTGATAGCCAAAGTACTTTCTGGGGGCAGACCCAACTGTATTTGTTATCCCTCGACATAATTCACGTTGATCGATGAACTGGCAGCTGATTTTTTCTCGGCTTTATTATACTTTCTCCTTGTTGTTGTTGTTTCCAGTGGCCTTTCCTCTGCCTCAACATAGAAGCTTAAGTCTGATAAAGTCTGGCAAAGAAAGTTAATGCGATAAAAATGCTCAGATTAAAAGTTGTAATGCGATAGGTATTGAAGAAAACTATATAAACAGATGACGGGCATCATCTAGCTGGGATATAAAAGCTTATGCTACCAATTATTTACCATTAACTTATGAATATATTTTATAGTATATGTTTTAATATAATAATGAAGTAGTCAACTAAAAACTAGAATCATATATTTTATTTTATTTATAAAATTATTTTAGTATATATTATTATCATATTACCTTTTTGCCTTTAATAAACAACCAACTGCAACCAACATACTCAATATACATTATATATATTGATTTATAAGTCCAAACCATTTTATTAGCTTTACCATAACAAATAAATAATATTTGTACTTTCACTAATGCAATTTCTATCTGTCTATCGAAATGACAATAATAACACCTGGTAGACATTACTGTATACCTATATAATTTGAATACAGTCAATGGCCCAAGAGCCCTGGCTGTACTTTATATCAATTGATCAGGGCTAGACGAGCAGAGAATTGGAATTATGCTATAAGATAATCTTGAAAATTAAAAATTAAATTATATTTAAGTGCTTTTTAAGCAATTACATTTGATTAGCTGTACGCTCGTAATTTTGCTGCATTAAAGGCCATTGGAGTAGTAATAAACTTGGAGCAGCTATAAAATGTAGGTTACATAAAAATAATAAATATGGGCTGTTCTAGATTTCGATCTCGATTTCATTTCCCTATGAAAATAATCAATGTGAAACTATTATCTAAAAATTATCTAAAAATGGAATTGAATAACGTAAATAGAAGTTTATTAAATTAAATTAAATTAAAAATAAAAAAAATCCCATTTCAACCCATTTACGAAATTCCACTCTCAAATCAATTTGTCTTTAACTTATGACTTGAACATATTTTTGTGACGATTTCCAACAATTTCCACGCTCAAGCTTAATTTATGAGAAGCTTTTGAGTTGCTGAGGAGCAGAGCCCAGTGCTTAATAGAATAATTTATTGTAATTACTATTTTTGGGGAGTTGCTCGGTTCAGCTACAGCCTTTAGATAAACGAGGCAGCTTTATCACCAAATAAGTGCTTATTTATACGCTTTAATACTTATTTCTCCAGCGGTCCAAGTACTCGTAATATTCGGTGAATTTGTTATAAATTACATCTACAATTTATGACGGCCACTTACGGCCGTAGCTCTTTCGCTCTATCATAGCCGAGACCAGGAAACCCGAAATATTTGCCCAGCTGCGTTGGGTAAGCAGAACAGAACAGAAAAATTCCATGGAAATACATTTAGCATGGGAAAATATTCATAATCCAGCGCCATTACTCAAAAATGTTCATATATATGTACATGCAATATAAATATATATTCGTTGTCTGTCCAATTAGCTGCGTGACTCGGGTCAAGGGTTCGTGTGGCCCACTATTTGTTTTGGTCAGTAGCACCCTATATATATGTGTGTGTGTGTAACTGTGTTTATTTGTTTGTGCCTCTGACCGCTGTCCCTTTTTGCATGAGCATTTTGCGCTGCTATTATAAAGAATTATCGCCCCGGGGTCCCAAGCGTCATTTTTCTATGGAAATCAAACAAACAAAAGGTCAGGTCCTAACCAACACTTAGCTACATTTTTGAATATAGCATTTAAAAACCGCATATTTGTCAAAGTCACAATAGGGCTGGCTCTTGATATGAGCTTCATATGGTAAAACCCATTTAGATGATTTGGACAGAAAAAGGTCCACTTAACACTAGCTACCATCTGATTTCAGTTTCCTCAAGTATATATCCGATTAGATTTTATTTTCCTTAGTCGAAGTCTTGCACAAAAGGAATCTTTAGTAGCTGGGCTCTATATAATATTTTCCTTTTATTTTCTTTTTTTAATACTTTCTAATGATATTTTCCTTTTATGATATTTTACAGTCTTGTGATATTTTTCTGTTAAGCATTCTCTTATGAAATGGTTCTTTAAGAATTAGTCTTAAGTCAAAATAACCTGTAACAGGCGTTATCCAACCTCCATGTTATATTCGCTATTACACACGCTTTAATGGACTCCATTCAACAAAAAAGTAGACTCTAGCTTTTGTTTTTTTTTTGAGTACTATGTTTTTTAGTTATTTTCTTCGCGTCAAGGGCTCTTTTTGATAATTCCTTTCATTATATTTCCGTTTTTGATATTGTCTTTTCGTAACATTTATATACCACTTTTTAGATTTTTCTTATTCTCTTGCTGTGCTATATTCTATAAATAAGCCAACCCTTTATTCTCCAATTAGATTTCGCAGAGCCCAGTTCTATTACCGAAAGCAACTTTTAACTGTTGCCTCTGCTAGTCTTATTTGATATATTATCTATTCCCTATTCTCTTTTGTGATACTTCCCTCACCATGTATGTTAGGATGTTACTTATTTTGATTATGCTTAGCCCTATTCTCTTGGTTTTGTATGGGCCAAAAATAAAAACCTTCCATTCCTATTTTCTAATAAGATTTCTCACTTACCAGTTCTTTACCTATCAGAACTTTTAACTGCTGCCCCTGCTAGAGTCTCATTTTTATAAATATTTTTATAGCTATTATTTTCTTTTCTTGTACTTCCTTTTGTGATAATTCCTATTTTGTTTAATATTATTAGTTTGTCACTAATTTTAGTTATCCTTTCCTAAGCTATTTTCTTAAAAGAGAACTTTTAACTTTTTCCCAGCCAGTCTCATATATGATATTTCCCTATAGATCATATGCAAAGTATTCTTTTACTTACCTCTAAGCACCTGTTCTATGTGTACTCCTCGCATTGCCTGTGTGCCGGCTTCATTTTAAGCCCAATTCGGAGTTCTATACTTTTTGCAATGCTGATTTATTTTGACAATCGATTGCGCAATGCGGAATAATTAGTGGAAACTCAACATTTATGTGTGCAAACATTTTTCGCTTCGATTGCCGCTCATTTGGGCTGCCATTGTTGCTTTCTCCGGTTCAACGTTTGTGTTTTTCTTTCCGTTTTTATATTTTATTGTTTTTTCTTTATGTATTTTCTCTGGCAATAACCTGGACTACCAAATATTTCCGTTTAGCACTCGACCAACGACAATGAACGTGGTCACGAACGGCGGGGGGAAACGGGGAGAAGCAGGGCGTCGAGGACAGCGACGACAGCGTTGCCTTTGTATTATTTTATTTGTATGTATATGTATGCATGGGCCCATTAGGTACTGCTCTATAGGTATGCGATATAAGCACTACACACACCGATACAATCACTCACTCACACACACACAAACACACACATAGGCGCGCGTGAGCTTCGCATTTTTGTGTATCCGCCTCGTACGTGAGCAACGTTCGTGTTGTTGTTGCTGTTGGTTTGACTGGGGATACAGTTATTAAATAGCCGTTGTTTTTCTTTATTTTCGTTTCTGCTTAAGCTGTTTTTTTATTTTTATATTAAATGTGCCACAATGTATGTTTTCAATTGCAGCTACCGTGCGTACACGTGCATCCTAGCGGCAGGATTCACGTACTGGAACTGATTCATCAGGCAGCAGGCAGTCAACGCGTGTCGTCGTCTACCTTAGGCGAGAACAGCACACAGCCGAATGCCACCCGAAGCGTCTCACTCGAAGTGCGCTCTCAAAAGCTCACAGCACAGTCGCAGCGAGAACGAGTGAGAGAGAGAACGGGAGAGAGAGTGAGAAAATGAGAGCGCGCGCGGCAGCATGAAACTTTAATATGCGTTTTTCCTTTACATTTTTAATAAGCAGTAAAGTGGGCAAATTTTTTTCGCAATGCATTAAAGCTCGGCAAAGGGTTTGACTTTGTCGCAGGTAGCACAAAGCAGCGGCCGCAGAGCCAAAGCTTGAGTTGAACGAAACGAAACAGAGACTGCGACAGAGAGCGCATTGAAATAGAGAGTGTTCTGACAGGGGCTCTCACGTTAACTGGGTTATTAGCACAACCTGCCTCAACTCAACTAAACTCAACTCAATTCGTCGCGTCGCGTCTCGTCGCATCGCGTCCGCATCGGAACGCGGGCCCGAGCATAATGTGCTCAATAGTCACGTACAAATGAATATTCGCCATATACACGCCTTCGTTTTGGCATATTAATATAGTCGACATTTGGGGGCTTTGCATCGCACATGAATGATTTACGTTGGCCCACAGCAATGTGATTTTTACCGCAATATGTAGGTATGCTTGTGAGCATTGCCCAACACTGAGCACTGTACCCCCAACCCCACCCCCCCCCCCCCCCTCCACCACTCACATTTGCATGCGACAAAAACAATTGAACAGACAGTTATAGGCCAATTTGAGTTTATGTACACGCGTCGCAGTCGTGAAAGATTTGTGAGGCCGCTCCACTAACTACCCCCTGTCCAATAAACACCTGTACATGCTGCTACTGCTGCTGTTGCTGGTCTCCATGGCCGACCGTGTCAAATGTTGCGTGTTATGGGCCGCAAATGTTGCTGTCGAAAGCGTATCCATAACCTCACACACCCGCAAATGGCCCCCAAGCCCCGCGCAAAACATGGCCGGACAGCGGAGAGACGCGACGAGCGGCTGGCTTTTAGTCTAAGCTGCTGGGGTCGTTGTCGACGTCGCCGTCGTCGTTAACGTCCGCGTCGGCGTCAGCGTCGACGTCGGGGGGCATTTCAACGCGCGGCTTACAAGCTAATAAATAAAGTGCCAAAATGTTCGGTCGAGAGTGCTTGACTAGAAAAACGCTCGGTGCGCTGCTGAATGTAAATTCTGTGTGGGAACAATGCATAAATGCCAGAGTGCGACACCTAGCGGACAATGAGGGCACTCAAGCGCTTCAAGTTCACGATTCCCTTGACTAAATAATATAAGTTTATAAATTTATATATATTTGTAGCACAATGCTTTGTGGCACAATAAAAACTATTTTTGGCATTTTTTATTGTTGTGGCAGCTGCAGAAATACAAATTTATTTTTTATATAATACGCTTCGGTACAAGGCAAGTGCTTTAGTTGCGGTAAAAAGTTTGAAAAGAAAAGCAAAAATTTATTTTTTAATAAAAATGTACGCATGCTTTGTTTGCTCAAAGCTATGTTTAGTTTACACAGAAATTTGGTTAAACTGGCAAAATGTTGAATTTTCTGAAGCTAATCGTGTGCTAAGCTGCTGTTAATACCATCTCCTTTTTATATATTTAGATATATATATATACATATATATATAATAAAATAAGGTATATATTCATCTAATGCAACAGCTTTTGCAGCTACAAACTTGCTTGATTAGGTTTATTTAGTTGGTATTTTTGTTATGATTGATAGATTTAAAGTTTTATAAAGTTTTATATGTGCCTTGACGCTTTCATAAGTTTCTCGAACTTCATATCATTTTAGAACTGTACAAACATGTGTATGTACATATGTGTGTATCTACGTGTTTATGTTTGTATGCTTTCCTCTTATGCCAGTTGCAGACCAAGTTTACTTTCCTGCGCTGCGCTGCAAATTGAAAAAATAAAACGTATTTTTGCATGAAGCCGTACTATGCGATTCTCATGAATTCGACTAAAACTTACAGGTTTAAACGCTCTGATTGTGAGTACTATATTAACAAGCTGTGTTGGCAATCTAAGAAACTTGGTTTTTATATCTTGTATGTGTGAATGTGTGGGGTGTGCGTATGTATTCTTACATGAATGTATGTTATCTTCTAGCAAACGCAATTAAGAACTTTCCGCTGCGCTGCCTATTATAGGGAACGTATTTCGAAATGCCCTACTATGTGATTCCTATGAATTTCCAACTTGTCAATCATACAGTTATTCATGCTGTGATCATAAATTCTCTTTGAAACCCAATAAGCTTTATTTCTGCATGTTTGTCTGTTTGTAAGTAGGTATACATATATATTTCTTATATGTCTATAAGAGTCCAAGATATCTGGGACCAATGCACACCTAAATACGGTTTATTTATATTATAGGTAATTATATTTTCCAGATATAAGGAAAATACATGCAATTTCTATATTCTCGTAGACGAAGTTTATTAAAAGTGAGGTTAAGGCTGAACACCTTAGCCCTCGCAGTCTATAGGCTGCTGTTACTGCCGGGTATCTTAAATATATTAGCTGCACAGCGGTGCTTAAGCGTCTGTCATTGAGCGAATCAAATTAGTGGAGCAATCTATAGCTGCAACCCGCCCCGCTGCCGAGTAGGGAGTGGCGCATTCCTTTAGAACCCATGCGAGATGCTATCTGCGCACCTTTTTGCCAGTAAATTTATTGTTGCCAATTAATTTGTTAAAATTAGTAGAGCAGGCGCACGTCTCGAGGCACGAGGCTCATAGCTTGTGCCTCCAGCCTAACAGCCGGTAGTTTCAATTGTGCAATCATTGGCGGACGGGCAGGGGGATTGGGGCATATACTGCTTATCGATAAGCGAAGGCGCAAAGGACGCGGCTCTAGGAGCAAATTGTTTGGCTCGTCTTTTGTATTGCGGGCAAAATGTATGCCACGTACACGTATTTATCCATTGCTTAGGCGCCATATATTGCTACAGCCACTGCTCCAGATACTGTGGCCCCTCGCTGTACCCCCCTGTGTACCCCCTGCAACCCCCTGCTGGTACCGTTGCTGATGTTGCGCCTCTTGCGGCTGGCGCGTCTTGGGCCTTGCATGAATGCTAAATTAATTTCAAATGAATACAAATGGCTTTTCGCTTTTAAGACCGGGCCAGAAGCAAAGCACAGCACAGCAAATTTACACACGCACACCAAGCACACACACAGAGAGAGAGAGAGAAACGCGAGCGTTGTCTGTTTTACATTTCGCTCTGTTTTTCGCACAGTTTTCAACATTTGATATAACTCTTCGGCCCCGACGGCTGCTGACTCACTGGCTCAGCCTTTTTATGGGCCCGCATGTCGGCACGGCCACGTTTATCAGATGCACCGTTGTAAAATTTACAGCTAGCCCCGGCACAACCGGACCCGTTAATTCAATTCAGCGTAACGCTGAAATTTGCTTGCGCCTATACATCTAGGAGTACCCCACTCCCCTTCCTCCACCCACCAAATACCCCCGTGTTAGCTACCCAAAAACCGGCAACTGGCAATGGCTATTACCCAATAACTAGAAAACGCGGCTAATCGCGTGAATAGTTTTGGGGGCGGAATAATTGATGTTTACAGCTAAGCGAATGGGACTCAAAGTATTAGATGGGAGGGGGCTGGGCGTCGGAGGTTGGCAGGGAGGTGTGCGTCGCTCAAATTTCGTGAATTACCATTTCGTTGCCTACTTTTTGGGGCACCTGTCCGCTCGCTGCCGCTGCCGCTGCTGCTGTTGCTGCTGCTATTGTTGCCGAAGCTGGACTTAGAGTTGGGGATTGAGGGTTGAGGACTGGCGACCAGAAGTTGCTTTCAACGATACCCTGATTTAATGCATTTCATTGAGCGATAGCAATGGGCGGCGGCCACTCAGTCACTTTGCGTTCATTATTCAATTTGAGGTGGATTTAGATGTGCAACTGATTGGGGCATCAGCCTCGGCCACAACGCTTACCACCATGCTTATCGATGAGGGTTAACTACGTGCTATACACACACTCGAAAAATGTTGAGATATAGAATGTAGAATATGTAGAATATATATATGTAGAATATATAGATATAGAATGTTGAATATATACTATAGAACATAAAACATTGAACATAGAAAATAGAACATAGAACATAGAACATAGAACATAGAACATAGAACATAGAACATAGAACATAGAACATAGAACATAGAACATAGAACATAGAACATACATAGAACATAGAACATAGAACATAGACATAGAACATAGAACATAGAACATAGAACATAGAACATAGAACATAGAACATAGAACATAGAACATAGAACATAGAACATAGAACATAGAACATAGAACATAGAACATAGAACATAGAACATAGAACATAGAACATAGAACATAGAACATAGAACATAGAACATAGAACATAGAACATAGAACATAGAACATAGAACATAGAACATAGAACATAGAACATAGAACATAGAACATAGAACATAGACATAGAACATAGAACATAGAACATAGAACATAGAACATAGAACATAGAACATAGAACATAGAACATAGAATAGACATAGAACATAGAACATAGAACATAGAACTAGAACATAGAACATAGAACATAGAACATAGAACATAGAACATAGAACATAGAACATAGAACATAGAACATAGAACATAGAACATAGAACATAGACATAGAACATAGACATAGAACATAGAACATAGAACATAGAACATAGAACATAGAACATAGAACATAGAACATAGAACATAGAACATAGAACATAGAACATAGAACATAGAACATAGAACATAGAACATAGAACATAGAACATAGAACATAGAACATAGAGCATAGAACATAGAACATAGAACATAGAACTTATTGCAACTTTTAGCTCAGTGCATAAGCTCTTATTGGAGGTGTTTAGAGACTTTTAACTAGCTTCAAAACCATATCAAACAGCATAGCTAACTTGCACCCTTTGACCTTTGGCATACAAATCAAGAATTCCCTTTTATATATATCTTAAAATGTCACCCATACGCACAGGTGTGTTTGTGTGCGTGTGTGAGTGTGTGCGTCGCATCGCATCGCATCAGCTGCCATTTAACTCACCTTCAGTTAGTCTGGATGCTGCCTCAAGGCTGTTGAAATGCTCTCAGGCACTTGGTAAGGCTCATGTTTTTCTATCGATTTTCATGTCTGATTTTCTAGGACTACCCAATTTGATTTACATGCAAAAGTCGAGCCCGTCAAGCTAATGCCAGCAATTCATTAGGGAAAATATTTCCTTGTCGAGGCCAAATAGAATCAGCACTTGCCATCCCCGTCGATAACGACGGCTCAATGTAAATTTCCAATCGCAGCGGAACGAAGTGTATTAAAAAGCACTTTCAGTTTTATTGCAGCGAGTGCTTAGCCATGGATGAGGGCAGCATTCAATCATTTCAATTATTTTGTATTGGCTATAAAAAGCGTTCAAACAAAGTACTACAAAGTTAAATGAGGTTGAATCCGATGCTTTCACGCTGTCGAGCTGATATCTTCGCAATTTATAACCTGCCACTGTCTCTCCATTTAAATTTCATATTTTATTGTTTACTAGAAGAGTGCATTACATGCAGCCTACCAGGTAATGCATGCAGTTGTGCTCACTCTTCTCCCTCTCTATCGCTCCCACTCTCTCTCTCTCTCTCTCTCTATACCTTTCTCCCTCCCTATCGTAGTTAAACGCTCAAAAGAGAGAGTGCGCTTTTGTGTCTGCTTTGTGTCGCATCCTTAACATTTCACTGGCAGCCGCAAAAGTTTTCTTTGCATAAGCTTGACTTATTTCAAGGCCTTTGCAGCGGGTGCTACAAATTCTTAAGGTCTATAGCCTTGAATATTTATTAGACTAAAATAATAGGACATTCAGCTTCTGAATTGTGAGTTTTCATATAAAGACAACTTTATTTCAGTTATTTATTCCTTTGTTCAGTTCTGCTGATAAGCTTTGCCTCCTCCATATCTTTCTCCCACTTGTCGACATAGTTGTTGTTATGCATATGTCATTAGGCGTCTGATTTATTTAAAATCTTTTTGCAACATCCTTTAACGATTATTTGATTTGTTAACGGCCCTCTTACTGTGGCTCACAAACTACTTAAATGTCACATGGTCAGTTAAACTTTACTATTGCCTTTCCGCTTAATAATGATTTATGTTATGGCCAAAACAAAGAAATCTGCATATAAGGCATGCATATATAATAATTAATGGCATATGCATGTGCCATGCGCGTGTGTGTCATATATAAATATTTACATACATATACATATATCCCTTCGACTTTGTAGCATTCGTATCCTTTTTCCACTTGAGCTTAACTGTCCAACACTGAATTGAATTCGCCGCACAGGCTCCCGCACCCTCCCCCCGCTACCCGTTCACCCCGCGGGAGCATTTACATAGAGCACACACATACGACGTATGGGCCAAAAGGACTTTTTGTCTGCGTCTCCTTTTAGACTTGAACATTGAGCATCTGATATGCATCAAATATAACTCAATTGCCGGACTGCTTGGCTCTTTGGAGCTGAATAACCAGGAAATACTTTCGACTTAGGCCAAACTTAGGCCATTGGTTGCTTTTGGCACCCCTTTTTCCCTTTAGCTGTTTGTGCCAGCTCCTCCTCCGGCTTCAGCTCAAGCTCCCGGTCTCCCTATCTCTAAATCTGCATCTATATTTATATGTGCTCTTTCGCTGTGGCATACCACACTCTCATCCTGACATTTTCCATTCATTTTCGCAAGTGGCTTCGGATTTACTTTTTATACCCTGTAAACATGTGATTCAGTTGGAATGGTATATGGTTGTTAAGCAGGTAGTTCGATCTTGCTAACTATATAGTAAATATATTGTTTGCTTTTATCTAGTCATAACTTTTTACACTCATAACTTTTTAACCCGTGCAAGAGCTTATCAAAAATTATATAGTGTAGTTATTTATTCTTATTTGATTTAATGAATTTCCACTTTCTGTCAGCTGCATACAAGATATTTTTCCTGCAGTTTTTTCACACACTTGAAAATAGTTACAACATATTTGAAACCAAAATTTGAAGCCTAAAGTCTGCTAGTCTTTCGTATATAATCTATATATATTTCTTATTATATTCACATAATAAGTATAGAGGTGGTTTATACACTTTTTCTATTCATTAAAGTAGCTAAGCTACTTTCTAACTAATTATAGGGCATCTGGTCGTCGAGCATGCCCACCATTCTCACTTGTTCTATTGGCATTCCGGTGTCGCTTACCCAAACTCTGCTCTCAAACACAAGCAAATGCTGCGTTTTGTTTATTTACATAAGCATATATGTATGTAGCATATATACTTAAGTTTATATACATATATATATTGTATATATATGTACTATATACGACTGTCTGTCGCTTGAAGATATTTGGCTAAAGGCTTTTAGGGCCAGCTCGCCGTTAGTTGGCGCTTCAAGCGAACATAAAAATGCCCTTAAAAGCCGGCACAGAGACTGAAGACACAAAACAAGAAAGTGGACACAAATAAAATATAAAAAAAAAAAAAAAAACACAAGAAAAACATCAAGAAAAACGAAGCAAATATAAAACTTATACCAAAAAGGGATTGACGGATATAAATGGTGATATGACCTTAGGTCATTTGTATAAAATTAAGTTGAGCAACATAAAAACCAGCCCACAAACAAAATGACAATAACAAAAATAACAGAAAAAAAAAAAAAACAAAAAATCTCAGCAAATAAAAACAAAATACAAAACAAAACAAAAACTAAATAGCTAACAAGGAGTCCCCCAGTTTTTGTGCTCTACGGTTTAATCAAAGTCTTCAAATCGATTTATAATAAAAAGGAAAACTGAAAACTCGCTGCCGCGCTGAGGCTAACTGGAAGAGCTAACTAAAAAGCCCACTCGAATATCCTTGACGCGCTTTTCATTTGGCCGCGTTCATCTTTAATAAATTTTTATGCCGTATGCTAATAAAGATTTTCTGTCGTGCCCCAGGCCATTTGCCACGGCCAAAGCAAAGCTTCTGGTTCTGCTCTGGCTCTCGTCGTTCTACCTCTAGGGAGGCGGAGGGGCAGAGGAGGGGCACCCATTTTAATATCCAGCCACGTATGTCATGGCACAAAACCATTAAGCACAAAAAGCAAAGTAAAATGCTAGAGCTGAATGCAGAAGCGAAACAACATAGAAAAGGAACAAAATATATATATAGAAACACAGATACATACACATACATATATAGAAAAGATGTAGAGGAAGCAGCGGAAAAAGCAGGAAAAAAATTATGCCCCAGACGCCGCTGAATTTTAAATGAGCCTTTATGGGCTTCATTTCAGCGTGTAAATTATCTCATTTGTCTGCAATTGCGCTGTGCGTGTGTTAGTGTATATATATGTGACTCTGTGTGTGTGTGCGTAGCTCAAGTGCTCGCCCAGACGGCCATGCCCCACCGCCCGCATTCATATGCGACATGTAGTCAGCCATTTGTAAAATGATTCAATGGCGTCTCCTGACATTTAATGAGATAAGCGCACGCTTTCTGCGATAAGATTATGTTTTGCCCCCGCAAAGACCAACCATTGCGTATCAACATGCCATTGCCAGTATTGAATGCAAGTACAGTGAATCCTTGAAGAACGAACAGCTCCTTACAGCGCTCAACTCCTTGCGACAATTAATTTGCTATGGCTAATTTGCTGTGACCAACTTTTTAAACAAGAAATTTATAAACAGCCATTGCCAATATGGAGTACACGTACAGTGAAATCTTTAAAAACGAACAGCTCAGCGCAGCGGACAACTCCTTGCGACAATCAATTTGCTTCGGCCCAATTTTGTTGACAACTTTTGCTTATTTTCTTTACAAAAACATCTGGACTCCAAATATCTGCAAGAAGCTTAAAAACAGTCATTACCCGTTTTATATTCAAGTACAGTGAAGTCAATACAAGCGAACGAACCGCTTCTCACAACGTACAACCCCTACAGACTATCAATTGACTTCGGCTCAATTCTGCTCCCAACTCTTGTCCAAAATCTCTTCTTTTAATTATAAAAATCTTTTGGCGGACGAAGCAAATTTTTGCATACAAAATAAATGCATTTGGACTTAAATATGTGCATGGAATTTATAAACAGTCCAAAATATGAATTTTTGTTTGAAATCAAGTAAAATAATTACCAAGTATTCTATAATTTTCTTCTATTTATTACACTTAGAGAAAAATTCTACCACGCAATTGCGACTTAAATCAAGCACAAACTTTGTCAAAATTGAGATTATTCTTAAGCTGAAAGAAATTTATCAAAGATTTTACTTAAATTTTATTTTCTATAATTTCTATTCGTTAAGCGGACAGCTGCCTAGCAGATCCCAGAAGTGCGTGTCCACAGATATTCCACCGTATATACCGTATATAGAAATATGTATGTATATATATATATTTGTATATATAAATATCGGTTTATGATATACAAGCACACATATCCACATATCATCTGCAGCAAATGGCCCACACGCAATTCCAAGCATAATCGCACATCGGAATGCGCTTACG